>NW_027252058.1:170000-252500 GCF_044704955.1 Pristiophorus japonicus | reverse complement strand
AAGCTCTGGAACTCCGTCCCTAAACCTCTCTACCTCTCTCTCCTCCTTCAAGACGTTCCTTAAAACCCACCTCTCTGACCCAGCTTTTGGTCACCTGCGCTAATTTCTACCTACGCGGTTCGGTGTCAAATTTTTGATCTCGTACCACTCCTGTGAAGCGCCTGGGGATGTTTCACCACGTTGAAGGTGCTATATAAATACATCGTTGTTGTTGTTTTTGCATTTATGGAACCCCTTTATTGTAGCAAATCATGACAGGAGCATAAATCAGACCGAACTGGACAACGAGCCACCCAAGGAGATATTAGGACAGGTGAGTGAAGCAGGTTGTAAGGAGAGAGAGGTAGAGAGGCGGAGAGGTTTAGGGAGGGAGTTCCAGAGCTTGGGGCCCAGGCAGCTGAAGGCACGGCCACCGATGGTGGAGTGATTATAATCAGGGGCCTGTGCAACAGGACAGAGCTGGAGTAGCTGTCAGGTGGTGCGTGTTCCCACTGAAGCAAAACAAACCATCTTCTCTGGCCAATATTCACACAGCAATCTTCAAAAATACCAATAATCACCAGCCCTCTGAAGGACCAGTGGGTCACTAGACACAACGACGTGAATTCGTGGGTTCGATTCCCGCTCCCGAGACTTGAGAACACAGTCCATGGATTGATTCCTGGGACGGCAGGACTGTGGTATGAGGAGAGATTGGGTTGACTAGGCCTGTATTCAATGGGGTTTAGAAGAATGAGAGGGGATCTCATTGAAAGGTATAAAATTCTGACGGGGTTGGACAGACTGGATGTGGGGAGGATGTTTCCCCGGGCTGGGAAGTCTAGAACAAGGGGTCACAGTCTCAGGATACGGGGTGGGAAATTTAGGACTGAGATGAGGAGAAATGTTTTCACTCAGAGGGTGGTGAACCTGTGGAATTCTCTACCACAGAAGGCTGTGGAGGCCAAGTCACTGAATATATTTAAGAGGGAGATCGATAGATTTCTAGACACAAAAGGCATCAAGGGGTCTGGGGAGAAAGCAGGAATATGGTGTAGAGATAGAGGATCAGCCATGATCATATTGAATGGTGGTGCAGATTCGAGGGGCCGAATGGCCGACTCCTGCTCCGATTTTCTATGTTTCTATGTGATGCAAAATCCACATCTGCTTTACACAGCAACACATTCCGAGCCAGCGGCGATCACAACTCGCGCTAAAACCGACTTTCACACACACACACACACGTGTACTGGTTTTACAAACACTTGCATTTATATAGTGCCCAACGTGCTTTACAGCTGCATCAGCAAATCTAGCACCGAGCCACACAAGGAGAAATTAGTGCAAGTGACCAAAAGCTTGGTCAGAGAGGTCGGTTTTAAGGGGTGTCTTAAAGGAAGAAAGAGAGGTAGAGAGGTTTAGAAAGAAAGATAGACTTGGATTATACAGTGCCTTTCTCGACCACCGGACGTCTCAAAGTGCTTTACAGCCAATGAAGTACTTTTGGAGTGTAGTCACTGTTGTAATGTGGAAAACGCGGCAGGCAATTTGCGCACAGCAAGCTCCCACACACAGCATTGTGATAATGACCAGATAATCGGTTTCTGTTTCTGTTGATTGAGGATAAATATTGTTCCCAGGACACCGGGGAGAACTCCCCTGCTCTTCTTCAAAATAGTGGCCCCGGGATCTTTTTCATCCACCCGAGAGGGGCAGACAGGGCCTCCGACAGTGCAGCGCTCCCTCAATACTGCCCCTCCGACAGTGCAGCGCTCCCTCAATACTGCCCCTCCGACAGTGCGGCGCTCCCTCAGTACTGCCCCTCCGACAGTGCGGCACTCCCTCAGTACTGCCCCTCCGACAGTGCGGCACTCCCTCAGTACTGCCCCTCCGACAGTGCAGCGCTCCCTCAATACTGCCCCTCCGACAGTGCGGCGCTCCCTCAGTACTGCCCCTCCGACAGTGCGGCGCTCTCTCATTACTGCCCCTCCGACAGTGCGGCACTCCCTCAGTACTGCCCCTCCGACAGTGCGGTGCTCCCTCAGTACTGCACTGGGAGTGTCAGCCTAGATTTATGTGCTCTAGTCCCTGGAGTGGGACTTGAACCCACAACCTTCTGACTCTGAGGCGAATGTGACTCGGAGACCACAGCTGAAAATTGGGGAGGGAGTTCCAGAGCTTGGGGCCCAGGCAGCTGAAGGCACGGCCACCGATGGTGGAGCGATTATAATCAGGGATGGTCAGGAGGGCAGAGTTAGAGGAGTGCAGAAATCTCGGGGGGGGTTGTGGGATTGGAGGGGATTACAGAGATAGGGAGGGGCGAGGGCCATGGAGGGATTTGTAAACAAGGATGAGAATTTTCAAATGCAAGCATTGCTGAACTGGGAGCCAATGTAGGTCAGTGAGCACAGGGGGTGATGGGTGAGTGGGACTGGGTGTGAGTTAGGACACAGGGCACAGGGGGTGATGGGTGAGTGGGACTGGGTGTGAGTTAGGACACGGGGCACAGGGGGGTGATGGGTGAGTGGGACTTGGTGTGAGTTAGGACACGGGGCACAGGGGGTGATGGGTGAGTGGGACTTGGTGTGAGTTAGGACACGGGGCACAGGGGGTGATGGGTGAGTGGGACTGGGTGTGAGTTAGGACACGGGGCACAGGGGGTGATGGGTGAGTGGGACTGGGTGTGAGTTAGGACACGGGGCACAGGGGGTGATGGGTGAGTGGGACTTGGTGTGAGTTAGGACACGGGGCACGGGGGGTGATGGGTGAGCGGGACTGGGTGTGAGTTAGGACACGGGGCACA
The DNA here is from genome assembly GCF_044704955.1 of Pristiophorus japonicus. Taxonomy (NCBI): domain Eukaryota; kingdom Metazoa; phylum Chordata; class Chondrichthyes; family Pristiophoridae; genus Pristiophorus; species Pristiophorus japonicus. The sequence goes on along the minus strand of NW_027252058.1, from coordinate 249,715 downwards.
GGGGGTGATGGGTGAGCGGGACTGGGTGTGAGTTAGGACACGGGGCACAGTCCACACTGGGTGAGAGATCGGGTTCACTCAGCACAAGGCCCGAGATGGAGCCTGGGCCTTTCCTGATCGGCCCAAGGCTGTTGCTGCTCACCAGATTTACTTAATCAGGTAACACTCGGTGCCCTCGGGCCCAGTTTCGACTGCGTGAGCTGGGGAGGGTGGGGGGGGAAGGTGCAGAATCTATCAGAGGTTGAACGAACCAGACAAGGCTGTCTGCCCGTACACTGGGCCCTCCCCAGCCGCTCTCCTGCTCCTGCCGCAAGTACAGACTTCTCCTGCCGTTCAAGACCGGTCCAAATACCAACCCTTTGCATTCAGAGCAGACTTGCAGAGACACGCACAAATAGCAGCAGCAACCCACTCGAGGCACAGTTCCTGGGCTCATCAGGCACCATTACACCACTCATTTCACACATAGGGGCCTTTCCTCCCATATTCCTTGAGATTTAACACCTCTGCTGTTTGACGCGAGCTTCTCGATCGCCCAGTCGTGCTCCGGGGGGCACCCCTCCCCTCGGAGCCTGAAGTTTGTGGGTTCGAGTCCTACTCCAGAGACTCAAGCCCCATAACCCAGGCCCACACTCCCAATGCAGTACTGAGGGAGCCCCGCACTGTCGGAGGGGCAGTACTGAGGGAGCCCGGCACTGACGGAGGGGCAGTACTGAGGGAGTGCCGCACTGTCGGAGGGGTAGTACTGAGGGAGCCCCGCACTGTCGGAGGGGCAGTACTGAGGGAGCCCCGCACTGTCGCAGGGGCAGTACTGAGGGAGTGCCGCACTGTCGCAGGGGCAGTACTGAGAGAGTGCCGCACTGTGGGAGGGGCAGTACTGAGAGAGCCCCGCACTGTCGCAGGGGCAGTACTGAGAGAGTGCCGCACTGTGGGAGGGGCAGTACTGAGTGAGCCCCGCACTGACGGAGGGGCAGTACTGAGAGAGCCCCGCACTGTCGCAGGGGCAGTACTGAGGGAGCGCCGCACTGTCGCAGGGGCAGTACTGAGAGAGCCCCGCACTGTCGGAGGGGCAGTACTGAGGGAGTGCCGCACTGTCGCAGGGGCAGTACTGAGGGAGCGCCGCACTGTCGCAGGGGCAGTACTGAGAGAGCCCCGCACTGTCGGAGGGGCAGTACTGAGGGAGTGCCGCACTGTCGCAGGGGCAGTACTGAGGGAGCGCCGCACTGTCGGAGGGTTAGTACTGAGGGAGTGCCGCACTGTCGGAGGGGCAGTACTGAGGGAGCGCCGCACTGTCGCAGGGGCAGTACTGAGAGAGAGTGCCGCACTGTGGGAGGGGCAGTACTGAGAGAGCCCCGCACTGTGGGAGGGGCAGTACTGAGAGAGCCCCGCACTGTCGGAGGGGCAGTACTGAGGGAGCCCCGCACTGTCGGAGGGGCAGTACTGAGAGAGCCCCGCACTGTCGGAGGGGCAGTACTGAGAGAGCCCCGCACTGTCGGAGGGGCAGTTCTGAGAGAGCCCCGCACTGTCGGAGGGGCAGTTCTGAGAGAGCCCCGCACTGTCGGAGGGGCAGTTCTGAGAGAGCCCCGCACTGTCGGAGGGGCAGTTCTGAGAGAGCCCCGCACTGTCGGAGGGGCAGTTCTGAGAGAGCCCCGCACTGTCGGAGGGGCAGTACTGAGAGAGCCCCGCACTGTCGGAGGGGCAGTACTGAGAGAGCCCCGCACTGTGGGAGGGGCAGTACTGAGAGAGCCCCGCACTGACGGAGGGGCAGTACTGAGAGAGCCCCGCACTGTCGGAGGGGCAGTACTGAGAGAGCCCCGCACTGACGGAGGGGTAGTACTGAGGGAGTGCCGCACTGACGGAGGGGCAGTACTGAGAGAGCCCCGCACTGTCGGAGGGGCAGTACTGAGGGAGTGCCGCACTGTCGGAGGGGCAGTACTGAGGGAATGCCGCACTGACGGAGGGGCAGTACTGAGGGAGTGCCGCACTGTCGGAGGGACAGTACTGAGGGAGCATCACACTGTCGGAGGGGCAGTACTGAGGGAGCGCCGCACTGTCGGAGGGGCAGTACTGAGGGAGTTCCGCACTGTCGGAGGGGCAGTACTGAGAGAGCCCCGCACTGACGGAGGGGCAGTACTGAGAGAGCGCCGCACTGTCGGAGGGGCAGTACTGAGGGAGCGCCGCACTGTCGGAGGGGCAGTATTTGGAAGAAGAGCGGGGGAGTTCTCCCCGGTGTCCTGGGGACAATATTTATCCTCAAGCAACATTATGAAAAACACAGACGACCTGGTTTACTGTTGTGGGAGCTTGCTGTGCACAAGTTGGCTGTGACGTACTTTGGGACATCCCAAAGCTGGGAAAGGTAATATATAAATGCAAGTTATAAAAGGGAGCCTGCGCGATTAAAGGCACAGTGACAATGTGATACAGAATTGGCGGAGGGAGGGAGGGAGGGAGAGCGAGCAGGGAGTGGTGGTGAGTGTGTGTTTATCAGACTGGAGGGAGGTGTACAGTGGGGTTACCCCAGGGGTCAGTGTGGGGACCCCTGCTCCTTCTGATACACACTCGTGACCTGGTCTCGCGTATTGGGGACATCATTTCAAAGCCTGCAGATAACACGTAACTGGGAAATGGAGTAACCAGCGAGGTTGATCGTAACAGGCTTCGGGAGGGCGGGCAGGCACGTGACAGATGCAGTTTAACACAGGAAAGTGAGAGGTGATACGTTTTGTGAGTAACAAGGGGGAGCGATGTGAACTGAAGGGTCCAATTTTAAAGGGGTGCAGGAAGAGAGAGACCGGGGGTGTTTGTACACACACCCTTGGAGGTGAGCAGGAGAGGTTGAGAAGGCTGTTAAAAAACAGGCTTACAGGATCCTGGGACTAATTAAGAGAGACATCGTGTATACAAACCAGGAAGTTACACTGATCCTTTATAAACACTGGTCCCAGCTGGAACAGTGTGTGTAACCCTGGGCTCCGCACGTTCGGAAGGATATCAAGGCCTTGAAGAGGGTGTAAAGGATTAATCTGGAGTACAGACCCGTGTCCCGTCACCGTGCGGGGAATCACACAGACATAGACCCGTGTCCCATCACCGTGCGGGGGGAATCACACAGACACAGACCCGTGTCCAGTCACCGTGCGGGGGGAATCACACAGACACAGACCCGTGTCCAGTCACCGTGCGGGGAATCACACAGACACAGACCCGTGTCCCGTCACCGTGCGGGGAATCACACAGACACAGACCCGTGTCCAGTCACCGTGCGGGGAATCACACAGACACAGACCCGTGTCCAGTCACCGTGCGGGGAATCACACAGACACAGACCCGTGTCCCGTCACCGTGCGGGGAATCACACAGACACAGACCCGTGTCCAGTCACCGTGCGGCGCGGGTGGTGAAATCGGTGTCCCATCGCTGCAGGACAGGTGGTATGTATATGATGTCTCCGCAAGATCCTACAAATCCCCTGGGAGGACAGACGCACTAACATTAGTGTCCTCGACCAGGCCAACATCCCCAGCATCGAAGCACTGACCACACTTGACCAGCTCCACTGGGCAGGGTCACATTGTCCACATGCCAGACACGAGTCTCCCAAAGCAAGCGCTCTACTCGGAACTCCTTCAGGGCCAAAGAGCCAAAGGTGGGCAGAGGAAACGTTACAGGGACACCCTCAAAGCCTCCCTGATAAAGTGCAACATCCCCACCGACACCTGCGAGTCCCTGGCCAAAGACCAGTCCGCCCTAAGTGGAGGAAGTGCATCCGGGAGGGGGCTGAGCACCTCGAGTCTCGTCACCGAGAGCATGCAGAAACCAAGCGCAGGCAGTGGAAGGAGCGTGCGGCAAACCTGTCCCACCCTCCCCTTCCCTCAGCGACTGTCTGTCCCACCTGTGACAGGGACTGTGGCTCTCGTATTGGACTGTTCAGTCACCTGAGGACTCATGTTAAGAGTGGAAGCAAGTCTTCCTCGATTCCGAGGGACTGTCGATGATGAGGAGTATATGGAGCCAGTTGGTAATACCCCCACAGGGTGGATAGAGGACCCCACAGTACACCCAAACTACTACGCAAAGGGTAGGGGGCAACAACAACTTATATTTATATAGCGCCTTTAACGTTGTAAAACGTTCCGAGTCACTTCGTAGGAGTGTTACACACAAAACAGATATATTGGACACCGAACCACATGAGAAGAAATGATGGCAGGTGACCAAAGAGGTCGGTTTTAAGGAGTCTTGAAGGAGGAGAGAGGTAGAGAGGTGAAGAGGTTTAGGGAGGGAGTTCCAGAGCTTGGGGCCCAGGCAGCTGAAGGCACGGCCACCGATGGTGGAGCGATTATAATCAGGGATGGTCAGGAGGGCAGAGTTAGAGGAGTGCAGACATCTCGGGGGGTCGTGGGGCTGGAGGGGATTACAGAGATGGGGAGGCGCGAGGGACATGGAGGGATTTTGAAATCGAGGCGTTGATTAACCGGGAGCCAATGTAGGTCAGTGAGCACAGGGGGTGATGGGTGAGTGGGACTTGGTGTGAGTTAGGACACGGGGCACAGGGGGCGATGGGTGAGCGGGACTGGGTGTGAGTTAGGACACGGGGCACAGGGGGTGATGGGTGAGCGGGACTGGGTGTGAGTTAGGACACGGGGCACAGGGGGTGATGGGTGAGCGGGACTGGGTGTGAGTTAGGACACGGGGCACAGGGGGTGATGGGTGAGCGGGGCTCTGTGCGAGTTAGGACAAAGGGCACAGGGGGTGATGGGTGAGTGGGACTGGTGCGAGTTAGGACACTGGGCACAGGGGGTGATGGGTGAGTGGGACTGGTGCGAGTTAGGACACAGGGCACAGGGGGTGATGGGTGAGTGGGACTTGGTGTGAGTTAGGACACGGGGCACAGGGGGCGATGGGTGAGCGGGACTCGGTGCGAGTTAGGACACGGGGCACAGGGGGTGATGGGTGAGCGGGACTTGGTGTGAGTTAGGACACGGGGTACCGGGTGACTTTGATCGCTCCGTACCCCAGCGAGTGTCGGAGGTGAGAGAGCGTGCGTCTGGCCACAAGCAGCACAATAACCTGTGGTGGACCCCGCGATACATTCCGGGCACAATAACCAAGGCTGCTCACTAACCGGGACCAGCAGAAGTCAAGTCTGGATCTCACCACCAGCCTATCCCTGACTTTGAACAGTGGCCAGGTGCCTGAATTCCAGAGTCTGGGCCATTCTTCGAATATTACAAATTCCTGATCCATACCTATCCTTCAAACAACGTCGGCACAACACATTATCAGCACACCCTTCTCATTGATTGCTTGTGGGATCTTGCTGTGCGTAATTTATTGCAGGAGGAGGGAGGGGTAGCCACATTTCCAACATCCTTCGTTGGCTGGGACGTCCCGGGGTTATGAAAGGCACTATATAAATACAAGTTTGTTTGCTGTGCGATAATGGCCAGAGCTAACTGCAGATAAATCTCCCTCGTGCACTGGGACATTTTAGCAGGAGCTTTTCGATCAGTTTTAGGTACACGTCACACAATCTCCTCAGCTCTTTCTGAAAGCTCTTCAATAAGAACATAAGAAATAGGAGCAGGAGTCGGCCATTCGGCCCCTCGAGCCTGCTCCGCCATTTAATAAGATCATGGCTGATCCGATCATGGACTCAGGTCCACTTCCCCGCCCGCTCCCCATAACCCTTCACTCCCTTATCGCTCAAAAATCAGAGTGTGCCGCACTGTCGGAGGGGCAGTGCTGAGGGAGCGCCGCACTGTCGGAGGGGCAGTACTGAGGGAGCGCTGCACTGTCGGAGGGGCAGTGCTGAGGGAGCGTTGCACTGTCGGAGGGGCAGTACTGAGGGAGTGCTGCACTGTCGGAGCGGCAGTGCTGAGGGAGCGCCGCACTGTCAGAGGGGCAGTGCTGAGGGAGCGCCGCACTGTCGGAGGGGCAGTACTGAGGGAGCGCTGCACTGTCGGAGGGGCAGTGCTGAGGGAGCGTTGCACTGTCGGAGGGGCAGTGCTGAGGGAGCGCCGCACTGTCGGAGGGGCAGTACTGAGGGAGCGCTGCACTGTCGGAGGGGCAGTGCTGAGGGAGCGTTGCACTGTCGGAGGGGCAGTACTGAGGGAGTGCTGCACTGTCGGAGGGGCAGTGCTGAGGGAGCGCTGCACTGTCGGAGGGGCAGTGCTGAGGGAGCGCCGCACTGTCGGAGGGGCAGTGCTGAGGGAGCGCCGCACTGTCGGAGGGGCAGTGCTGAGGGAGCGCCGCACTGTCGGAGGGGCAGTGCTGAGGGAGCCGGAGGAACCGTTTTTTGCGGTTGACGCTAAATCGTGTCCCTGTCTATGCGTTTGAGTAAAAAAAAAAATCACACGGCCACCAGTTCGAAGGAGGTGTGGGGAGGGGGGGTGAAAGAGAGTTCTCCCAGTGTCCTGGAGATGATATTTATCCCTCAACCACACACACAAAAAAAAGACACAGATGATTTATTGGACCAATTTGCTGCATTTTACAACAGTGAGCGCACACACACACACACTGCTCCCCAAAAAAACCCGTCCTTCAGCGGCTGGGAAAGTTGCTGGCGGGCGTGTGTGTGATTGGAGGTGGTGAAATAAGCCGCTGGAATGCAGCGCATTATGTTGTCTTTGTTTTTATGGCCGGGGGAGGGGGGCGGTGGGCAGGGGGCTTCTGAAGTGAGGTGGGTGAGGGGGTGAGGTGGGTGAGGTGGGTGAGGGGGTGAGGGGGTGAGGGGGTGAGGGGGTGAGGGGGTGAGGGGGTGAGGGGGTGAGGGGGTGAGTGAGGCGAGTGAGTGAGTGAGGAGTGTATGTGTGTGAGTGAGTGAGGAGTGTATGTGAGTGAGTGAGTGAGTGAGGAGTGTATGTGAGTGAGTGAGGTGAGTGAGGAGTGTATGAGAGAGTGAGTGAGTGAGTGAGGTGAGTGAGTGAGTGAGGAGTGTATGTGAGTGAGTGAGTGAGTGAGTGAGTGAGGTGAGTGAGGAGTGTATGTGAGTGAGGAGTGTATGTGAGTGAGGAGTGTATGTGAGTGAGTGAGTGAGTGTATGTGAGTGAGTGAGTGAGGTGAGTGAGGAGTGTATGTGAGTGAGTGAGTGTGAGTGAGTGAGTGGAGTGTATGTGAGTGAGTGAGGTGAGTGAGGAGTGTATGTGAGTGAGTGAGGTGAGTGAGTGAGTGAGTGGAGTGTATGTGAGTGAGTGAGGTGAGTGAGTGAGTGAGGAGTGTATGTGAGTGAGTGAGTGAGTGAGGTGAGTGAGGAGTGTATGTGAGTGAGGAGTGTATGTGAGTGAGTGAGTGAGTGTATGTGAGTGAGTGAGTGAGGTGAGTGAGGAGTGTATGTGAGTGAGTGAGTGTGAGTGAGTGAGTGGAGTGTATGTGAGTGAGTGAGGTGAGTGAGGAGTGTATGTGAGTGAGTGAGGTGAGTGAGTGAGTGAGTGGAGTGTATGTGAGTGAGTGAGTGAGTGAGGTGAGTGAGGAGTGTATGTGAGTGAGTGAGGTGAGTGAGTGAGTGAGTGGAGTGTGTGAGTGAGTGAGTGAGTGAGGTGAGTGAGGAGTGTATGTGAGTGAGTGAGTGAGTGAGGTGAGTGAGGAGTGTATGTGAGTGAGTGAGGAGTGTATGTGAGTGAGTGAGTGAGGTGAGTGAGTGAGTGAGGAGTGAGGTGAGTGAGTGAGGAGTGTGTGTGTGAGTGAGTGAGGAGTGTGTGTGAGTGAGTGAGTGAGGAGTGTATGTGAGTGAGTGAGTGAGGTGAGTGAGTGAGGAGTGTATGTGAGTGAGTGAGTGAGGTGAGTGAGTGAGTGAGGAGTGAGGTGAGTGAGTGAGGAGTGTGTGTGTGAGTGAGTGAGGAGTGTGTGTGAGTGAGTGAGTGAGTGAGGAGTGTATGTGAGTGAGTGAGTGAGGTGAGTGAGGAGTGTGTGTGAGTGAGTGAGGAGTGAGTGTGAGTGAGTGAGTGAGGAGTGTGTGTATGTGAGAGTGAGTGAAGTGAGTGAGGAGTGAGTGTGAGTGAGTGAGTGAGGAGTGTGTGTATGTGAGAGTGAGTGAAGTGAGTGAGGAGTGAGTGTGAGTGAGTGAGTGAGGTGAGTGAGGAGTGTGTGTATGTGAGAGTGAGTGAGGTGAGTGAGTGAGGAGTGTGTGTGAGTGAGTGAGGAGTGAGTGTGAGTGAGGAGTGTGTGTATGTGAGAGTGAGTGAGGTGAGTGAGTGAGTGAGGAGTGTGTGTATGTGAGAGTGAGTGAAGTGAGTGAGGAGTGAGTGAGTGGCCCAGGTGGGAGGCACGGTGCTGGTGTTGAGTGTAGTGGGGGCGATGTGCTGGGGAGACCCTGGCAGAACGCTGGCTGAAAATTCCAGAGCAGCTTCGGCAAGCGGCTGAAGTTTGGGGGAAGAGAGAGAGATTGCCCGAGGCCCCTCTCTCACACCCCCCCTCCCCCCGACCCCCCGACCCCCCGACACAGCACAAGACCCTCGGTCTCCCCACCCACTAATGTGCGGATGTGCCCCTCTCTCACCCCCTACCTTTGAAAGTTCCCGTGCATTCCAGGAAGCGTTCAGCCCGACGGAAATGTTTCCGGCATGGGACGTCTGGCGAGTGACGGGGCGAGCGTCAGCCAGGGGACAGGGTGAACTCCGCCTCCTGTCGCTCGGCCCCGGCCCCGCCCCGCCCCGCCCGCCAGGGTCCCGCCCCCCCCCCGCCCCGCCCGCCAGGGTCCCGCCCCCCCCCCCCCCCACTCCCCCAGCCGGCTCCCTGCAGACCCCTGGCGGGTCCCGGGGTTTGGTACAGTCCTGACGGTGCGAGTGATGGCAGACACCAAGTGCCCGCCCTCTCTCAAACCCTCCCCCTCGCTCTACAATGCCTGTATATTTCCGTCCTGCTCCGACCCAGGCTGGCTACTCGGGGAGTCGCTGTGTGTGTGTGTGTACTGGTGCCCTGGACACTACCTGGGGGCAAGGGGAGTGGATACACACGGGCTCAAACCCCCACCCCACAGCAATAACACCCCCCCTACCCACCTCAGTCTGTCTCTCTCCCTCTCTCACACACACATTCTGTCTCTCCCTCTCACACATTCTGTCTCTCCCTCTCTCACACACACATTCTGTCTCTCCCTCTCTCTCTCTCACACACACAGTGACTCTCTCACACACACATTCTGTCTCTCCCTCTCTCTCTCTCACACACTCAGTGACTCTCTCACACACACATTCTGTCTCTCCCTCTCTCTCACACACACTCAGTGACTCTCTCACACACACATTCTGTCTCTCCCTCTCTCTCTCACACAATGACTCTCACACACACATTCTGTCTCTCCCTCTCTCTCTCACACTCACACAGTGACTCTCTCACACACACATTCTGTCTCTCCCTCTCTCTCACACACACAATCTGTCTCTCTCTCACACACTCACTCACAGTGACTCTCACACACACATTCTGTCTCTCCCTCTCTCACACATTCACACAGTGACTCTCACACACACAATCTGTCTCTCCCTCTCTCACACACTCACACAGTGACTCTCTCACACACTCACAGTGACTCTCACACACACATTCTGTCTCTCCCTCTCTCACACACTCACACAGTGACTCTCTCACACACACAATCTGTCTCTCCCTCTCTCACACACTCACAGTGACTCTCACACACACATTCTGTCTCTCCCTCTCTCACACACTCACACAGTGACTCTCTCACACACACAATCTGTCTCTCCCTCTCTCACACACTCACTCACAGTGACTCTCACACACACATTCTGTCTCTCCCTCTCTCTCACACACTCAGTGACTCTCTCACACACACATTCTGTCTCTCTCTCTCACACACTCACACACTCACACAGTGACTCTCTCACACACACATTCTGTCTCTCTCCCTCTCTCTCACACACACACACACTGACTCTCTCCCACACACATTCTGTCTCTCCCTCTCTCTCACACACTCAGTGACTCTCTCACACACACATTGTCTCTCCCTCTCTCTCTCACACACTCAGTGACTCTCTCTCACACACACAATCTGTCTCTCTCTCTCTCACACACTCACTCACAGTGACTCTCACACACACATTCTGTCTCTCCCTCTCTCTCACACACTCACACAGTGACTCTCACACACACATTCTGTCTCTCCCTCTCTCTCACACACTCACAGTGACTCTCTCACACACACATTCTGTCTTTCCCTCTCTCACACACACACTCACACAATGACTCTCACACACACATTCTGTCTCTCCCTCTCTCTCACACACTCACAGTGACTCTCTCACACACACATTCTGTCTTTCCCTCTCTCACACACACACTCACACAATGACTCTCACACACACATTCTGTCTCTCCCTCTCTCTCACACACTCACAGTGACTCTCTCACACACACATTCTGTCTCTCTCTCACACACTCAGTGACTCTCTCTCACACACACATTCTGTCTCTCCCTCTCTCTCTCACACACTCACAGTGACTCTCTCACACACATATTCTGTCTCTCCCTCTCTCTCACACACTCAGTGACTCTCACACACACATTCTGTCTCTCCCTCTCTCTCTCACAGTGACTCTCTCTCACACACACATTCTGTCTCTCCCTCTCACACAGTGACTCTCTCTCACACACACATTCTGTCTCTCCCTCTCTCTCTCACACAGTGACTCTCTCACACACACATTCTGTCTCTCCCTCTCTCACTCACACAGTGACTCTCACACACATACCTTCTGTCTCTCTCTCTCTCTCTCTCTCACACACACACTCACAGTGACTCTCTCACACACACATTCTGTCTCTCCCTCTCTCACACACACACTCACACAATGACTCTCACACACACATTCTGTCTCTCCCTCTCTCTCTCACACACAGTGACTCTCTCACACACACATTCTGTCTCTCCCTCTCTCTCTCACACACACAGTGACTCTCTCACACACACATTCTGTCTCTCCCTCTCACACACACAGTGACTCTCACACACACACATTCTGTCTCTCTCTCACACACTCACACAGTGACTCTCTCACACATACCTTCTGTCTCTCTCTCACACACACACTCAGTGACTCTCTCACACATACCTTCTGTCTCTCTCTCTCACACACACACTCACACAGTGACTCTCTCTCACACACACACATTCTGTCTCTCCCTCTCTCTCTCACACATTCTGTCTCTCCCTCTCTCTCACACACACTCACACAATGACTCTCACACACACATTCTGTCTCTCACTCAGTGACTCTCTCACACATACCTTCTGTCTCTCTCTCTCTCTCACACACACACACACTCACACAGTGACTCTCTCTCACACACACATTCTGTCTCTCCCTCTCTCTCTCACACACACACACATTCTGTCTCTCCCTCTCACACACAGTGACTCTCACACACACATTCTGTCTCTCACTCAGTGACTCTCTCACACATACCTTCTGTCTCTCTCTCTCTCACACACACACACACTCACACAGTGACTCTCTCTCACACACACATTCTGTCTCTCCCTCTCTCTCACACACACACACATTCTGTCTCTCCCTCTCTCACACACACTCACACAGTGACTCTCTCACACACACAGTGACTCTCTCACACACACATTCTGTCTCTCCCTCTCACACACTCAGTGACTCTCTCACACACACATTCTGTCTCTCTCACACAGTGACTCTCTCTCACACACACATTCTGTCTCTCCCTCTCTCTCTCACACACACACACATTCTGTCTCTCCCTCTCTCTCTCTCACACACTCACAGTGACTCTCTCACACACACATTCTGTCTCTCCCTCTCTCTCTCACACACTCAGTGACTCTCTCACACACACATTCTGTCTCTCTCTCACAGTGACTCTCTCACACATACCTTCTGTCTCTCTCTCTCACACACACACACACACTCACACAGTGACTCTCTCACACACACATTCTGTCTCTCCCTCTCTCTCTCACACACTCACACACACATTCTGTCTCTCTCTCTCTCACTCTCACACACACATTCTGTCTCTCCCTCTCTCTCTCACACACACTCACAGTGACTGTCACACACACTCAGTGACTCTCACACACATACCTTCTGTCTCTCTCTCTCTCTCTCACACACACACACACACTCACAGTGACTCTTTCACACACACATTCTGTCTCTCTGTCTCTCTCTCTCACACACATTCTGTCTCTCTCTCGCACACACACTCTCAGTGACTCACACACATTCTCTCTCTCTCACACACACTCACACAGTGACTCTCACACATACATTCTGTCTCTCTCTCCCTCACACATACATACAAAGCCTTTCTCTCACTCTCTGTCTCTCTCTATGTCACACACTCACACATACATACATAGCCTTTCTCACACATTCTGTCTCTCTCTCTCACACACACACACTCCCTCTCCCTCTCTCCCACATACATTCTCTCTCTCTCTCTCTCACTCACACACACACACTCACTGTCTCGCTCGCTCTCTCTCCCTCCCTCTCCCTCCCTCCTCCCTCCTTCTGTGTGTGTCTCTCTCTCTCCTTCTGTGACTCACTCATGACAGCTGTGGCTCAATGGACAGCAATCTTGCCTGTGTCAGAAGGTTAAGGGTTCAAATCCCACTCAAGGGACTCGAGCACAGAAATCTCGGCAGACACTCCCAGTGCAATGCTGAGGGAGTGCCACACTGTCGGAGGGGCAGTACTGAGGGAGCGGCGCACTGTCGGAGGGGCAGTGCTGAGGGAGTGCCGCACTGTCGGAGATGGCGGCTTTCGGACGAGACGTTAAACCGAGGCCCCATCTGACCCTCTCAGGTGGATGTAAAAGATCCCGGGGCCATTATTTGGAAGAAGAGCGGGGGAGTTCTCCCCGGTGTCCTGGGGACAATATTTATCCTCAATCAACATCACTAAAAAAACAGATTATCTGGGCCATTATCACCTTCTGTGTGTGGGAGCTTGCTGTGTGCAAAATGGTTGCCGCGTTTCCCACATTACAACAGTGACTGCACTCCAAAAGTACTTCATTGGCTGTGGGGCGCTTTGAGACGTCAGGGGGTTGTGAACGGTGCTATATAAATGCAAGTCTTTCTTTTCTCGATCTCTCTCTCACGCTCTGGGTCATAAGAACATAAGAAATAGGAGCAGGAGTCGGCCATTCGGCCCCTCGAGCCTGCTCCGCCATTTAATAAGATCATGGCTGATCCGATCATAGACTCAGCTCCACTTCCCCGCCCGCTCCCCATAACCCTTCACTCCCTTATCGCTCAAAAATCTGTCTATCTCCACCGTAAATATATTCAATGACCCAGCCTCCACAGCTCTCTGGGGCAGAGAATTCCACAGATATACAACGCTCAGAGAAGAAATTCCTCCTCATCTCAGTTTTAAATGGGCGACCCCTTATTCTACGACCATGCCCTCTAGTTCTAGTCTCCCCCATCAGTGGAAACATCCTCTCTGCATCCACCTTGTCAAGCCCCCTCATAATCTTATACATTTCAATAAGATCACCTCTCATTCTTCTGAACTCCAAAGAATATTGGCCCAACCTCCTCGATCTTTCCTCATAAGACAACCCTCTCATCTCAGGAATCAACCGAGTGAACCTTCTCTGAACAGCCTCCGATGCAAGTCATCGTCATCATTGGCAGTCCCTCGGAGTCGAGGAAGACTTGATTCCGCTCCTGAAGTGAGTTCTCAGGTGGTTGAATAGTCCAATACAAGAACCACAGTCCCTGTCACAGGTGGGACAGACAGTCGCTGAGGGAAGGGGAGGGTGGGACAGGTTTGCCGCACGCTCCTTCCACTGCCTGCGCTTGGTTTCTGCACGCTCTCGGCGACGAGACTCGAGGTGCTCAGCCCCCTCCCAGATGCACTTCCTCCACTTAGGGCGGACTGGTCTTTGGCCAGGGACTCCCAGGTGTCAGTGGGGATGTTGCACTTTATCAGGGAGGCTTTGAGGGTGGTCCCTGTAACGTTTCCTCTGACCACCTTTGGCTCGTTGGCCGTGAAGGAGTTCCGAGTAGAGCACTTGCTTTGGGAGACTCGTGTCAGGCATGTGGACAATGTGGCCCTGCCCAGCGGAGCTGGTCAAGTGTGGTCAGTGCTTCGATGCTGGGGATGTTGGCCTGGTCGAGGACACTAACGTTGGTGCGTCTGTCCTCCCAGGGGATTTGTAGGATCTTGCGGACTGTCCGGTCACCAGAGAACTCAGTTTGAGAGTGGAAGTAAGTCTTCCTCGATTTCGAGGGACTGCCTGTGATGATGATATTAAACCTTTGTTAAGAAAGCAACTCGTTCTGAATAGCAAAATGCGTTGCACGAATTCTTAAGCAAAGCTCCCAGGAAGCAAATACATTTCAGAGACCTCGTTGGCAATCGCGAGTTGTAAATCAAAATACCCTGGCGATGGTGATGGGGCAGGGTGAGCACAGGTCCTGTCTGGACCTCGGAGCCACAGATGCTCGCTCCGATCAGTGAGCTGTCGAAACACTGCTCACAGTACCATGAGCACTGACCAATTGTCAGCATCAGCCAGCCAGACAGTGCACACAACTCCCAGTAAACACAGACTCAGGGGCCAATAGGCAGAAGTAACTCCCCGATATTATTCACAAGCACCTATCCATGGACATTGGTCAGGGCACGCAACGCCTCGGTTTTAACACACCTTGTCACGTATGTAGACCATGTATACTAACTGTATAGTCACATAAGGTGTGCCACCAGAGGGCACTGCGGTGGGAGACCTGAGGGTCACCTGCATAGGTGTGGCAGGGCCCAGTATAAAAAGCTGCCCACCATACTTGTGCCTCACTCTGGAGTTACACTAAATGGGACTAAGGTCACAACAGCTCAAGTACAATACTAGACCTCACGGAGTTATTCATAGGAATATTAAATACATTACACAACTCACCCTTGTAGTACGAATCTCTCCTTTGTCTCTCACCCCCTCCCTATCTCCAGAACATCCTCCAGCACCTACACCTCTCCCCATCTCTAACCACTTCCAGCCCCGACACTCCTCCCTATCTCTGTAACCCTCCTCCAGCCCCTACTCCCCTCCCTATCTCTGTAACCCTCCTCCAGCCCCTACACCCCTCCCTATCTCTGTAAACCTCCTCCAGCCCCGACACCCCTCCCCATCTCTAACCTCCTCCAGCCCCTACACCCCTCCCTATCTCCATAACATCCTCCAGCCTCTACACCCCTCCCCATCTCTAACCTCCTCCAGCCCCTACATCACTCCCTATCTCCATAACATCCTCCAGCCCCCGACTCCCCTCCCTATCTCTGTAACATCCTCCAGCCCCTACTCCCCTCCCTATCTCTAACTTCCTCCAGCCCCTACTCCCCTCCCTATCTCTGTAACCCTCCTCCAGCCCCTACACCCCTCCCTATCTCTGTAAACCTCCTCCAGCCCCTACACCCCTCCCCATCTCTAACCTCCTCCAGCCCCTACACCCCTCCCTATCTCCATAACATCCTCCAGCCTCTACACCCCTCCCCATCTCTAACCTCCTCCAGCCCCTACATCCCTCCCTATCTCCATAACATCCTCCAGCCCCTACACCTCTCCCTATCTCTGTAACCTCCTCCAGCCCCTACACCCCTCCCTATCTCTGTAACCTCCTCCAGCCCTACACCCCTCCCTATCTCTAACCTCCTCCAGCCCCTACACCCCTCCCTATCTCTGTAACCTCCTCCAGCCCTACACCCCTCCCTATCTCTGTAACCTCCTCCAGCCCCTACACCTCTCCCTATCTCTGTAACCTCCTCCAGCCCCTACACCCCTCCCTATCTCCGTAACCTCCTCCAGCCCTACACCCCTCCCTATCTCTGTAACCTCCTCCAGCCCCTACACCCCTCCCTATCTCTGTAACCTCCTCCAGCCCTACACCCCTCCCTATCTCTAACCTCCTCCAGCCCTACACCCCTCCCTATCTCTAACCTCCTCCAGCCCCTACACCCCTCCCTATCTCCGTAACCTCCTCCAGCCCTACATCCCTCCCTATCTCCGTAACCTCCTCCAGCCCTACAACCTTCAGACATCTGTGCACTCCTCCAATTCTCGCCTCTTGCGCATCGTCCTGATTATAATCGCTCCCCCATTGGTGGCTGTGCCTTCAGCTGTGTATTGTATGTCACTATGTAATACTTGCCAGCAGAAGGTGCGACTGTTGGAGGCCGAACGGTCACCCTGCACACATGTGCAGGGCCAGTATTGACTGCCATGTTGTTTAGGCACTCTGGAGTTGTAATAAAGACTAAAGTCACACTAAGTTTAGCTCACAGTACTCAGCCTCGTGGAGTTCTTGTATATCGAACAAGCTGCCTGGGCCCCAAGCTCTGGAACTCCCTCCCTAAACCTCTCTTTCCTCCTTTAAGACACGCCTGAAAACCTACCTCATTGACCCAGCTTTTGGTCGCCTGTCCTAATGTCTCATGAACCTCGGTATCAAAGTTTGTTCAATAATCGCTCCTGTGAAGCACCGTGCAATGGTTTACAATGTTAAATACAAGTTGTGGTTGAGATGAAATATTGAACAGCACTACTAGTGTCCATTGAGTATCGGCTCACTGCATTGCAATCCAGGGTGTGAAGGGTTATAGGGAGCGGGCAGGAAAGTGGAGCTGAGTCCATGATCAGATCAGCCATGATCGTATTAAATGGCGGAGCAGGCTCGAGAGGCCGAATGGCCGACTCCTGCTCCTAGTTCTTATGTTCTTATTCAGAAGGTTGTGGGTTCAAGACATACTCTCGGAACTTGCAGCAAGCAAAATCTAGGCCAATACTCCAGTGCAGTAGTAAGGGTAAAGCTCCCTCTACATTGTCCCGTCAAACACTCCCAGGGCAGGTACAGCACGGGTTAGATACAGAGTAAAGCTCCCTCTATACTGTCCCATCAAACACTCCCAGGGCAGGTACAGGGGGTTAGATACAGAGTAAAGCTCCCTCTACACTGTCCCGTCAAACACTCCCAGGGCAGGTACAGCACGGGTTAGATACAGAGTAAAGCTCCCTCTACACTGTCCCATCAAACACTCCCAGGGCAGGTACAGCACGGGGTTAGATACAGAGTAAAGCTCCCTCTATACTGTCCCGTCAAACACTCCCAGGACAGGTATAGCCCGGGGTTAGATACAGAGTAAAGCTCCCTCTACACTGTCCCATCAAACACTCCCAGGGCAGGTACAGTATGGGTTAGATACAGAGTAAAGCTCTCTCTACACTGTCCCATCAAACACTCCCAGGGCAGGTACAGCACGGGGTTAGATACAGAGTAAAGCTCCCTCTACACTGTCCCATCAAACACTCCCAGGGCAGGTACAGGGGGTTAGATACAGAGTAAAGCTCCCTCTACACTGTCCCATCACACACTCCCAGGGCAGGTACAGGGGGTTAGATACAGAGTAAAGCTCCCTCTACACTGCCCCATCACACACTCCCAGGGCAGGTACAGGGGGTTAGATACAGAGTAAAGCTCCCTCTACACTGTCCCATCAAACACTCCCAGGGCAGGTACAGCACGGGGTTAGATACAGAGTAAAGCTCCCTCTACACTGTCCCGGCAGTGAGCAGAGGCCACAGAGCTGAGTGTAGTGAGGGAGTAGCGATATACATGGGAATGTCTCGGGATGACTGGGCTCCATGTGACGGTGGGGGTGGGGGGGTCCGGAAGGAAACTCGTGGCGAACTGAGTGGGGACAGAGTGGACAGGCCACCATTGGAACGCAGAGGGCAGTGACTTTGGGAACAGCAACACTGAGCGGCAGTCACAGGAGGCCCTGGGCAAGGGCCCAAGCTTCAGCACCAGGGGAGCCTCGACATGTGGAGGCGTCTGCGTGAGAAACAGCAGCCCCAGCCGGCCAGCTGTGACGTTTAAATTTAGCTCGGAGCTCGGGAAAGTAATACTGTACCTCCCAAAGCTCCAACTGTGAAAGGGGAGGAGGGGTGAGGGCTGGGGGCAGGAAGAGAGAGACCTGGGCGATAACAGACGCAGGCCTTTCGAGGTGGTACATCACGTTGAAGTGTGTTAACAAATCACATGGCAACCTGGGCTTGGTAAATAAAAGGCATCAAGCCCAAAATCAATGATGTTTACAACACGAAAGCTTTATAAAACACCGGTCCTGCCCCAGCTGGAGTATTGTGTCTCACTCTGGGCACCATACTTGAGGAAGGATGTGAAGAGGGCCTGGGAGAGGGTGCAGAGGAGATTTACTCGAACGGCACGTGATGTGTGAGAGACTGGAGAGACCGCGATTGTTAGATCAGAACTAGGAGCAGGAGTCGGCCATTTGGCCCCTCGAGCCTGCTCTGCCATTTAATAAGATCATGGCTGATCCGATCATGGACTCAGCTCCACTTCCCCGCCCGCTCCCCATAACCCTTCACTCCCTTATCGCTCAAAAATCTGTCTCTCTCCGCCTTAAATATATTCAATGACCCAGCCTCCACAGCTCTCTGGGGCAGAGAATTCCACAGATTTACAACCCTCAGAGAGAAGAAATTCCTCCTCATCTCAGTTTTAAATGGGCGGTCCCTTATTCTGACATTATGCCCCCGAGTTCTAGATTCCCCCCACGAGGGGAAACATCCTCTCTGCATCGACCCTGTCCAGCCCCCTCAGAATCTTACGCACACTGTTCCTCAGAGAGCAGAGGGGGTGATTTAATGAAGATGTACGAAATGAGGAGGGGCTTGGATGGAGTAAATAAGCAGACATGGTTCCCACTGCCTCTTGGATCAGTTTTAGCAGAGGATGCAGAATTCAGATAATTGGCAAATGAACGAGAGAGGGAGAATAGGAGAGTGTTTTTACGCAGTGACTTTTGATAATCAGGAACGCGCCACCTAAAGGGCGGTGGGAGCAGATTCAGTAATAACTTTCAAAGGGGGATTGAAAGACTCGAAAAGGAAATATTTGCTGGGCTGTGGGGAGAGAGCAGTGGGGGAAATGGGGCCAATTGATACCTTATATGTTGATAAGATCACCTCTCATTCTTCTAAACTCCAGTGAGTACAGGCCCAGTCCACTCAACCTTTCCTCGTAAGACAACCCCCTCATAGAAACATAGAAAATAGGTGCAGGAGTAGGCCATTCGGCCCTTCGAGCCTGCACCACCATTCAATAAGATCATGGCTGATCATTCTCTCAGTACCCCTTTCCTGCTTTCTCTCCATACCCCTTGATCCCTTTAGCCCTAAGGGCCATATCTAACTCCCTCTTGAATATTTCCAACGGTCTGGCATCAACAACTCTCTGTGGTAGAGAATTCCACAGATTAACAACTCTCTGAGTGAAGAAATTTCTCCTCATCTCAGTTCTAAATGGCTTACCCCTTATCCTCAGACTCATCTCAGGAATCAACCTAGTGAACCTTCTCTGAACAGCCCCCAATGCAAGTATATCCTTCCTTAAATACGGAGACAAAAACTGCACGCAGTACTCCAGGTGTGGCCTCACCAATACCCTGTGCAGTTGTAGCAGGATCTAACTGCTTTTATACTCCATCCCCTTTGCAATGCAGGCCAACATTCCATTGGCCTTCCTGATCACTTGTTGTACCTGTATGCTAACCTTTTGTGTTTCATGCACAAGTACCCCCAGGCCCCTCTGTACTGCAACATTCTGTGATTTCTCTTCATTTATATAATAATTTGCTTTTTTATTTTTCCCTACCAAAGTGGGTAACCTCACACTTTCCCACATTATACTCCATCTGCCAAATGTTTGCCCACTCACTTAGCCTGTCTATGTTCCTTTGCAGAAATCCTCACAATTTGCGTTCCCACCCGTCTTTGTATCATCAGCAAACTTGGCTACATTATACTCGGTCCCTTCATCCAAGTCATTGAGATAGATTGTAAATAGTTGAGGCCCGATTCCTGGTCACTGATTGCCAACCGGAAAATGACCCATTTATCCCCACTCTCTGTACTCTGTTAGTTAGCCAATCCTCTATCCATGCTAATATATTACCCCCAACACCATGAACTTTTATCTTGTGCAGTAACTTTTTATGTGGCACCTTATCAAATGCTTTCTGAAAGTCTAAATACACCACATCCACTGGTTCCCCTTTATCCACCCTGTTCATTACATCCTCAAAGAACTCCAGCAAATTTGTCAAACATGACTTCCCCTTCATAAATCCATGCTGACTCTGTCTGACCGAATTTTGCTTTTCCAAATGTCCTGCTACTGCTTCTTTAATAATGGACTCCAACATTTTTCCAAGGACAGATGTTGGGCCAACTGGTCTATAGTTTCCTGCTTTTTGTCTGCCTCCTTTTTTAAATAGGGGCATTACATTTACATTTGCAGTTTTCCAATCTGCTGGGACCTCCCCAGAATCCAGGGAATTTTGGTAGGTTACAACCAATGCATCCACAATCCCTGCCGCTACTTCTCTTAAGACCCTGGGATGCAGACCATCAGGTCCAGGGGAAGATCAGCCACAATCTTATTGAATGGCGGAGCAGGCTCGAGGGGCCGAATGGCCGACTCCTGCTCCTATTTCTTATGTTCTTTTGTTCTGAGAACAGGCTGTCTTGGCTCACAGGACAGGGGGGGGGGGGGGGAAAGGGGATGGGATGGCATGGAGCAGAGGAAGAGGCCACAAGGGGAATACAATGAGGATCGCTCACGAGCGGCTGAGCATTAGGCGGGTTGATTTATACGGTGGGTACACTGCTTCCTACCCAACCCCACAGGCTCGAGTGGGCCCCCATTTCCCAGCTGATGCAACTGCAGATCTTCAAAGGCACCAAACGTCCCTTCTTGCCCCCACCCACCCACCCAGCCAAGGAGCTCAACTCCCGATCCATGGACAGTGATCGCCCGCCGGCTATTCGACTACAGACAGCATCACCGCCGACCAGAATCCCGTCTCCCTCCTCATGTTGCAGCAGCCAGTGAGAGCGAGAAAGACTTGCAGTTATATAGCGCCTTTCACGACCACCGGATGTCCCAAAGCACTTTACAGCCAATAAAGTACTTTGGGAGCGTGGTCACTGTTGTAATGTGGGGAAACGCGGGCAGCAAACTTGCGCACAGCAAGCTCCCACACACAGCAATGTGATAATGACCGGATAATCTGTTTTAGTGATGTTGGTATAGGGACAAATATTGGTCCCATAACACCGGAGAGAACTCCCCCGCTCTTCTTCCAAATAATGCCATGGGATCTTTTACATCCACCCCAGAGGGGCAGATGGGGCCTCGGTTTAACTTCTCAGCTGAAAGACGGTCCCTCCGACAGTGCGGCGCTCCCTCAGTACTGCCCCTCCGACAGTGCCACGCTCCCTCAGTACTGCTCCTCTGACAGCGTGGCACTCCCTCAGTACTGCCCCTCCAACAGTGCTATGCTCCCTCAGTACTGCCCCTCCAACAGTGCGGCAATCCTTCAGTACTGCCCCTCCAACAGTGCGGCACTCCCTCAGTACTGCCCCTCCAACAGTGCGGCACTCCCTCAGTACTGCTCCTCCGACAGTGCGGCACTCCCTCAGTACTGCCCCTCCGACAGTGCGGCGCTCCCTCAGTACTGCCCCTCTGACAGTGCGGTGCTCCCTCAGTACTGCCCCTTCCGACAGTGCCATGCTCCCTCAGTACTGCCCCTCCGACAGTGCTATGCTCCCTCAGTCCTGCCCCTCTGACAGTGCCACGCTCCCTCAATACTGCCCCTGACAGTGCGGCACTCCCTCAGTACTGCCCCTCCGACAGTGCGGCGCTCCCTCAGTACTGCCCCTCTGACAGTGCGGCACTCCCTCAGTACTGCCCCTCCGACAGTGCGGCACTCCCTCAGCACTGCCCCTCCGACAGTGCGGCGCTCCCTCAGTACTGCCCCTCCGACAGTGCGGCACTCCCTCAGTACTGCCCCTCCGACAGTGCGGCACTCCCTCAGTACTGCCCCTCCGACAGTGCGGCACTCCCTCAGTACTGCCCCTCCCACAGTGCAGCCCTCCCTCAGTACTGCACTGGGAGTGTCGGCCTGGATTAAGGGCTCGATTCTCTGGAGTGGGACTTGAACCCACGACCTTCTGACTCAGAGGGAGGAGAGCGAGAGACTGTCACGCACTGACGCAGGCCTGAGGTCAGGGATAGAGAGCAGTGATCAACTGCACCATGTCCTGGGAGAGTCAGGTTGAAACCCCCCCATGCCTGCCTCTGTTAATTCCCACCTCTCCAATGACCTCTGGCCCAGTCGGTTTAACCAGCACTGTTGGCAGTGCCTGAACGACAAGGTCCTGTGGCGGGGGCGGGTGATTACTGAGGGTTTGACGGGTCCCCTGGGAGCCCGAGGTAATGGGGCATCACAGCCAGAGTCGGGAGAGCGGCCCTTGATTGGGCGATGTCCCGGGAACCCCCGGCCGACTAACTGCACAGCGATTAGGTCCCTGCCTGTCCTTCCCTCCCCCGCCCAACGCCAGCATCCGCCCTGCTCACAGGCCTGACTCGCACCAACTACAGGCTCGACCCGCACCAACTACAGGCTCCTGGGGAAACCGAACGTTCCTGTTTGTGAATCATTAGGGGGCCTTCAAAGGTCTGATTGCTCAGCCACTGTCGGAGGGGCAGTGCCGAGGGAGCGCTGCACTGTCGGAGGGGGAGTGCGGAGGGAGAGCCGCACTGTCGGAGGGGCAGTGCCGAGGGAGCGCCGTGCTGTCGGAGGGGCAGTGCCGAGGGAGCGCCGCACTGTCGGAGGGGCAGTGCCGAGGGAGCGCCGCACTGTCGGAGGGGCAGTGCCGAGGGAGCGCCGCACTGTCGGAGGGGCAGTGCCGAGGGATTGCCGTGCTGTCGGAGGGGCAGTACCGAGGGAGCGCCGCACTGTCGGAGGGGCAGTACCGAGGGATTGCCGTGCTGTCGGAGGGGCAGTACCGAGGGAGCGCCGTGCTGTCGGAGGGGCAGTACCGAGGGAGCGCCGTGCTGTCGGAGGGGCAGTACCGAGGGATTGCCGTACTGTCGGAGGGGCAGTGCCGAGGGATTGCCGTACTGTCGGAGGGGCAGTGCCGAGGGATTGCCGCACTGTCGGAGGGGCAGTGCCAAGGGAGCGCCGCACTGTCGGAGGGGCAGTGCCGAGGGAGCGCCGCACTGTCGGAGGGGCAGTGCCGAGGGATTGCCGTACTGTCGGAGGGGCAGTACCGAGGGATTGCCGTGCTGTCGGAGGGGCAGTACCGAGGGAGCGCCGTGCTGTCGGAGGGGCAGTACCGAGGGAGCGCCGTGCTGTCGGAGGGAGATAGATAGATTTCTAGACACAAAAGGCATCAAGGGATCTGGGGAGAAAGCGGGAATATGGTGTTGAGATAGAAGATCAGCCATGATCATATTGAATGGTGGTGCAGGCTCGAGGGGCCGAATGGCCTACTCCTGCTCTGATTTTCTATGTTTCTATATTCCAATCCTATTCTCTCCAGATATCTGTGCACACGCACAAAACCGTGATCAGGTGCAGGATCCCTGGAATTCCCCCCGCTGCCCTGTATCACGGAGGCCTAAATACACAAGCCCCTCCAAACACTCTGCTCCCCTTCGTCCCACCCTCCAAACTCCCCGTCCCACTCAAACCCCCCCCCCCCCCCCCGTACACACACTGGGCTGGGAATTGAGACGCACCGGTACGTCTCCTCATTCATTCCCCCGGACCTCGCAGCCCCTCAGTCCCATCCTCAACCTCCCATAAACTGAAGGCTCCTTAAAATGCACACCTGGTTCCACTATTTCACGCATCAATTTATCAGCCGAGGCATATAATACAAGAGCAGGGGGGGTTATGCTTGAACTGTACAAAACACTGGTTAGGCCACAGCTGGAGTACTGCGTGCAGTTCTGGTCACCACATCACAGGAAGGATGTGATTGCACTGGAGAGGGTGCAGAGGAGATTTACCAGGATGTTGCCTGGACTGGAGAATTTTAGCAATGAGGAAAGATTGGATAGGCTGGGTCTGTTTTCTTTGGAACAGAGGAGGCTGAGGGGAGACCTGATTGAGGTGTATAACATTATGAGGGGCCTGGATAGAGTGGATAGGAAGGATCTGTTTCCCTTGGCAGAGGGGTCAACAACCTGGGGGCAGAGATTTAAAGTAATTGGGGGGAGGTTTAGAGGGGATTTGAGGGGAAATGTCTTCACCCAGAGGGCGGTGGGGGTCTGGAACTCTCTGCCTGAAAGGGTGGTAGAGGCAGAAACCCTCACCACATTTAAACAGTACCTGGATGTGCACCTGAAGTGTCGTAACCTGCAGGGCTACGGACCCAGAGCTGGAAAGTGGGATTAGGCTGGGTAGCTCTTGGTCGGCCGGCGCGGACACGATGGGCCGAAATGGCCTCCTCCCGCGCTGTAAATTTCTCAAGTTCAACCTAGGCCCTATCCAGTAGCCTGGGTCTCTGTCCCCTTCCCCAGCTCCCCCACGGGACTCTCAAACATTTAGAGGGGGGAGGGGTAAGACGAGAGACAACTGTCCCTCCCCTCCCCTCCACTCCCCTCCCCTCCCCTCACCCAGACAGGAAGCGTTAACACAACAAGTCATCAGCTGCAAGGTTTATTTAGGGGGAGGACGGCGTCAGATTGAAGTCAGTGTGTGTCAGCCCTTATCCACACCACACACACACTTTAAAAATAGCAGCAAGTGAACATTTGCTCCAACACCAGATGTAGAACTTACAGTAAAAAAGCCCCTCGCTTCTTCACCCTCCTTTGTGAGGCTGCTTACTGCAAGTCAATCCTTAGCCGGGACTCCGGTTTATTAAAGGCAGCTTATCACAACTTCCACAGAGCCCAGCTAATTGCACATAAGTGAAATGCAGCAATTGAGTGTTAATTCTATGCAGCTGCTGAGAATGAAATGGGCCCTCTCTTGCTTCTATATATATATATAATATATATGTGTGTGTGGGAGTAGCCTTGGCCGGGGTGACAAGCTTATTTCAAGGGTGTGTGGTATTTAATGGCAGCTGTGGCTCAGTGAGCAGCACTCTCGCCTCTGGGTCAGAAAGTTGTGGGTTCAAGTCCCACTCCAGAGCCTTGAACACAAATATCTAGGCTGACACTCCCAGTGCAGTACTGAGGGAGCGCCGCTCTGCGCTGTCGGAGGGGCAGTACTGAGGGAGTGCCGCACTGTGCTGTCGGAGGGGCAGTACTGAGGGTGCGCTGTCGGAGGGGCAGTACTGAGGGAGCGCTGTACTGCGCTGTCGGAGGGGCACTGCTGAGTGAGCGGCGCACTGTGCTGTCGGAGGGGCAGTACTGAGGGAGTGCCGCACTGTGCTGTCGGAGGGGCAGTACTGAGGGAGTGCCGCACTGTGCTGTTGGAAGGGCAGCACGGAGTGAGTGCTGTACTGTGCTGTCGGAGGGGCAGTACTGAGGGATCGTCGTACTGCAAAGTAGGAGGGGCAGTACTGAGGGAGTGCCGCACTGTGCTGTCGGAGGGGCAGTACTGAGGGAGCGCCGCACTGTCGGAGGGGCAGTACTGAGGGAGTGCCGCACTGTGCTGTCGGAGGGGCAGTACTGAGGGAGCGTCGCACTGTCGGAGGGGCACTGTCGGAGGGGCAGTGCTGAGGGAGTGCCGCACTGTCGGAGGGGCAGCACTGAGCGAGTGCTGTACTGTGCTGTCGGAGGGGCAGTACTGAGGGAGCGTCGTACTGCAAAGTAGGAGGGGCAGTACTGAGGGAGCAACGTGCTGTCGGAGGGGCAGTGCTGGAGGAGCACTGCACTGTCGGAGGTGCCTTCCTTCGGGTGAGACGTTACCTAAGAAATAGGAACAAGAGTCGGCCATTCGGCCCATCGAGCCTGCTCCGCCATTTAATAAGATCATGGCTGATCCGATCATGGACTCAGGTCCACTTCCCCGCTTGCTCCCCATAACCCTTCACTCCCTTATCGCTCAAAAATCTGTCTATCTCCACCGTAAATATATTCAATGACCCAGCCTCCACAGCTCTCTGGGGCAGAGAATTCCACAGATATACAACCCTCTGAGAGAAGAAATTCCTCATCTCTGTTTTAAATAGCAGCCCCTTATTCTAAGTCCCGAGTTCTAGTCTCCCCCATCAGTGGAAACATCCTCTCTGCATCCACCTTGTCAAGTCCCCTCATAATCTTATACGTTTCGATAAGATCACCTCTCATTCTTCTGAACTCCAATGAGCAGAGGCCCAACCTACTCAACCTTTCCTCATAAAAGTCAACCCCCTCATCCCCGGAATCAACCTAGTGAACCTTCTCTGAACAGCCTCCAATGCAAGTATATCCCTCCTTAAATACGGAGACCAAAACTGCACGCAGTACTCCAGGTGTGGCCTCACCAATACTGCAGCAAGACTTCTCTGCTTTCATACGCTATCCCCCTTGCAATAAAGGCCAACATTCCATTTGCCTCCCTGATCACTTGCTGTACCTGCATACTAACCTTTTGTGTTTCATGCACAAGGACCCCCAGGTCCCGCTGTGCTGCAGGAATTCCTGAACATTCCCCTGGGCAAGAGTCCTGCCAAGGAAGCCAAGCTGACACCCAAAGCAGCAACTGGGTCTTGTGTCAAAGGTGACTGCAGATTCCCCATTTGTTTCAAAGTGTGACTGACTCAAGTGCAGAGCAGCAGCAGCCCAACTGATACTGATAGCTTCGTGGGGAGATCAGCAACAAAGGGGCAGGGAGCCGGGACACCATCCATCCTCGGACTTAGCCAGTCCCGACCACACCCTGTGGTGGCAGCACGACTGGATTTGGGGGGGGGGTGGCAAGGGTAGGGGGAGGGAGGAGGCGGGGGGACGACCAGAAGGAGAACAGTGGTGGGGAGGGGTGGTGCGGCAGAGAGAGGTTAGGCTCCTGCAGTACTGTAGCCCAGTGTTATACAGTGACAGACCTGTACCCACCAGTACTGTACCCCAGTGTTATACAGTGACAGACCTGTACCCACCAGTACTGTACCCCAGTGTTATACAGTGACAGACCTGTACCCACCAGTACTGTACCCCAGTGTTATACAGTGACAGACCTGTACCCACCAGTACTGTACCCCAGTGTTATAAAGTGACAGACCTGTACCCACCAGGACTGTACCCCAGTGTTATACAGTGACAGACCTGTACCCACCAGTACTGTACCCCAGTGTTATACAGTGACAGACCTGTACCCATCAATACTGTACAACAGTGTTATACAGTGACAGACCTGTACCCACCAGTACTGTACCCGTGTTATACAGTGACAGACCTGTACCCACCAGTACAGTACCCCAGTGTTATACAGTGACAGATCTGTACCCACCAGTACTGTACCCCAGTATTATACAGTGACAGACCTGTACCCACCAGTACTGTACCCCAGTGTTATACAGTGACAGACCTGTACCCACCAGTACTGTACCCCAGTGTTATACAGTGACAGACCTGTACCCGCCAGTACTATACCCCAGTGTTATACAGTGACCGACCTGTACCAACCAGTACTGTACCCCAGTGTTTTACAGTGACAGACCTGTACCCACCAGTATTGTACCCCAGTGTTATACAGTGACAGACCTGTACCCACCAGTACTGTACCCCAGTGTTATACAGTGACAGACCTGTACCCACCAGTACTGTACCCCAGTGTTATACAGTGACAGACCTGTACCCACCAGTACTGTACCCCAGTGTTATACAGTGACAGACCTGTACCCACCAGTACTGTACCCCAGTGTTATACAGTGACAGACCTGTACCCACCAGTACTGTACCCCAGTGTTATACAGTGACAGACCTGTACCCACCAGTACTGTACCCCAGTGTTATACAGTGACAGACCTGTACCCCAGTGTTATACAGTGACAGACCTGTACCCACCAGTACTGTACCCCAGTGTTATACAGTGACAGACCTGTACCCACCAGTACTGTGCCCCAGTGTTATACAGTGACAGACCTGTACCCCAGTGTTATACAGTGACAGACCTGTACCCACCAGTACTGTACCCCAGTGTTATAAAGTGACAGACCTGTACCCACCAGTACTGTACCCCAGTGTTATACAGTGACAGACCTGTACCCACCAGTACTGTACCCCAGTGTTATACAGTGACAGACCTGTACCCCAGTGTTATACAGTGACAGACCTGTACCCACCAGTACTGTACCCCAGTGTTATAAAGTGACAGACCTGTACCCACCAGTACTGTACCCCAGTGTTATACAGTGACAGACCTGTACCCACCAGTACTGTACCCCAGTGTTATACAGTGACAGATCTGTACCCACCAGTACTGTACCCCAGTATTATACAGTGACAGACCTATACCCACCAGTACTGTACCCCAGTGTTATACAGTGACAGACCTGTACCCACCAGTACTGTACCCCAGTGTTATACAGTGACAGACCTGTACCCACCAGTACTGTACCCCAGTGTTATACAGTGACAGACCTGTACCCACCAGTACTGTACCCCAGTGTTATACAGTGACAGACCTGTACCCACCAGTACTGTACCACAGTGTTATACAGTGACAGACCTGTACCCACCAGTACTGTACCCCAGTGTTATACAGTGACAGACCTGTACCCACCAGTACTGTACCCCAGTGTTATAAAGTGACAGACCTGTACCCACCAGGACTGTACCCCAGTGTTATACAGTGACAGACCTGTACCCACCAGTACTGTACCCCAGTGTTATACAGTGACAGACCTGTACCCATCAATACTGTACAACAGTGTTATACAGTGACAGACCTGTACCCACCAGTACTGTACCCGTGTTATACAGTGACAGACCTGTACCCACCAGTACAGTACCCCAGTGTTATACAGTGACAGATCTGTACCCACCAGTACTGTACCCCAGTATTATACAGTGACAGACCTGTACCCACCAGTACTGTACCCCAGTGTTATACAGTGACAGACCTGTACCCACCAGTACTGTACCCCAGTGTTATACAGTGACAGACCTGTACCCGCCAGTACTATACCCCAGTGTTATACAGTGACCGACCTGTACCAACCAGTACTGTACCCCAGTGTTTTACAGTGACAGACCTGTACCCACCAGTATTGTACCCCAGTGTTATACAGTGACAGACCTGTACCCACCAGTACTGTACCCCAGTGTTATACAATGACAGTCCTGTACTCACCAGTACTGTACCCCAGTGTTATACAGTGACAGACCTGTACCCACCAGTACTGTACCCCAGTGTTGTACAGTGACAGACCTGTACCCACCAGTACTGTACCCCAGTGTTATAAAGTGACAGAACTGTACCCACCAGTACTGTTCACCAGTGTTATACAGTGACAGACCTGTACCCACCAGTACTGTACCCCAGTGTTATACAGTGACAGACCGGTACCCACCAGTACTGTACCCCAGTGTTATACAGTGACAGATCTGTACCCACCAGTACTGTACCCCAGTGTTATACAGTGACAGACCTGTACCCACCAGTACTGTACCCCAGTGTTATACAGTGACAGACCTGTACCCACCAGTGCTGCACCCCAGTGTTATACAGTGACAGACCTGTACCCACCAGTACTGTACCCCAGTGTTATACAGTGACAGACCTGAACCCACCAGTACTGTACCCCAGTGTTATACAATGACAGACCTGTACCCACCAGTACTGTACCACAGTGTTATACAGTGACAGACCTGTACCCACCAGTACTGTACCCCAGTGTTATACAGTGACAGACCTGTACCCACCAGTACTATACCCCAGTGTTATACAGTGATAGACCTGTACCCACCAGTACTGTACCCCACTGTTATACATTATCAGACCTGTACCCACCAGTACTGTACCCCGGTGTGATTCAGTGACAGACCTGTACCCACCAGTACAGTACCCCAGTGTTATACAGTGACAGATCTGTACCCACCAGTACTGTACCCCAGTATTATACAGTGACAGACCTGTACCCACCAGTACTGTACCCCAGTGTTATACAGTGACAGACCTGTACCCACCAGTACTGTACCCCAGTGTTATACAGTGACAGACCTGTACCCGCCAGTACTATACCCCAGTGTTATACAGTGACCGACCTGTACCAACCAGTACTGTACCCCAGTGTTTTACAGTGACAGACCTGTACCCACCAGTATTGTACCCCAGTGTTATACAGTGACAGACCTGTACCCACCAGTACTGTACCCCAGTGTTATACAATGACAGTCCTGTACTCACCAGTACTGTACCCCAGTGTTATACAGTGACAGACCTGTACCCACCAGTACTGTACCCTAGTCTTATACAGTGACAGACCTGTACCCACCAGTACTGTACTCCAGTGTTATACAGTGACAGACCTGTACCCACCAGTACTGTATCCCAGTGTTATACAGTGACTGACCTGCACCCGCCAGTACTGTATCCCAGTGTTATACAGTGACAGACCTGTACCCACCAGTACTGTACTCCAGTGTTATACAGTGACAGACCTGTACCCACCAGTACTGTACCCCAGTGGTATACAGTGACTGACCTGTACACGCCAGTACTATACCCCAGTGTTACACAGTGACAGACCTGTACCCGCCAGTACTATACCCCAGTGTTATACAGTGACAGACCTGTACCCACCAGTATTGTACCCCAGTGTTATACAGTGATAGACCTGTACCCACCAGTACTGTACCACAGTGTTATACAGTGACAGACATGTACCCACCAGTACAATACACCAGTGTTATACAGTGACAGACCTGTACCCACCAGTTTTGTACCCCAGTGTTATACAGTGACAGACCTGTACCCACCAGTACTGTACCCCAATGTTATACAGTGACAGACCTGTACCCACCAGTACTGTACCCCAGTGTTATACAGTGACAAACCTGCACCCACCAGTACTGTACCCCAGTGTTATACAGTGACAGATCTGTACCCACCAGTACTGTACCCCAGTGTTATACAGTGACACACCTGTACCCACCAGTACTGTACCCCAGTGTTATACAGTGACAGATCTGTACCCACCAGTACTGTACCCCAGTGTTATACAGTGACACACCTGTACCCACCAGTACTGTACCCCAAATGTTATACAGTGACAGACCTGTACCCACCAGTACTGTACCCCAGTGTTATACAGTGACAGACTTGTACCCACCAGTACTGTACCCCAGTGTTATACAGTGACAGACCTGTACCCACCAGTACTGTACCCCAGTGTTATACAGTGACAGACCTGTACCCCAGTGTTATACAGTGACAGACCTGTACCCACCAGTACTATACCCCAGTGTTATACAGTGACAGACCTGTACCCACCAGTACTGTACCCCAGTGTTATACAGTGACAAACCTGCACCCACCAGTACTGTACCCCAGTGTTATACAGTGACAGATCTGTACCCACCAGTACTGTACCCCAGTGTTATACAGTGACAGACTTGTGCCCACCAGTACTATATCCCAGTGTTATACAGTGACAGATCTGTACCCACCAGTACTGTACCCCAGTGTTATACAGTGACAAACCTGTATCCACTAGTGCTGTACGCCAGTGTTATACAGTGACACACCTGCACCCACCAGTACTGTACCCCAGTGTTATACAGTGACAGACCTGTACACACCAATACTGTACTCCAGTATTATACAGTGACAGACCTGTACCCACCAGTACTGTACCCCAGTGTTATACAGTGACAGGCCTGTACCCACCAGTACTGTACCCGAGTGTTATACAGTGACAGACCTGTACCCACCATTACTGTACCCCAGTGTTATACAGTGACAGACTTGTGCCCACCAGTACTATATCCCAGTGTTATACAGTGACAGACCTGTACCCACCAGTACTGTACCCCAGTATTATACAGTGACAGACCTGTACCCACCAGTATTGTACCCCAGTGTTATACAATGACAGACCTGTACCCACCAGTCCTGTACCCCAGTGTTAAACTGTGACAGACCTGTACCCACCATTACTGTACCCCAGTGTGATTCAGTGACAGACCTGTCCCCACCAGTACTGTACCTCAGTGTTAGACAGTGACAGACCTGTACCCACCAGTACTGTACCCCAGTGTTATACAGTGACAGACCTGTACCCACCAGTACTGTACCCCAGTGTTATACAGTGACAGACCTGTACCCACCAGTACTGTACCCCAGTGTTATACAGTGACTGACCTGTACCCACCAGTACTGTACCCCAGTGTTATACAGTGACAGACCTGTACCCACCAGTACTGTACCCCAGTGTTATACAGTGACAGACCTGTACCCACCAGTACTGTACCCCAGTGTTATACAGTGACAGACCTGTACCCACCAGTACTGTACCCCAGTGTTTTACAGTGACAGACCTGTACCCCAGTGTTATACAGTTACAGACCTGTACCCACCAGTACTGTACCCCAGTGTTATACAGTGACGGACATGTACCCCCCAGTACTGTACCCCAGTGTTAAACAGTGACAGACCTGTGCCCACCAGTACTGCACCCCAGTGTTATACAGTGACAGACCTGTACCCACCAGTACTTTACCCCAGTGTTATACAGTGACAGACCTGTACCCACCAGTACTGTACCCCAGTGTTATACAGTGACAGACCTGTACCCACCAGTACTGTACCCCAGTGTTATACAGTGACAGACCTGTACCCACCAGTACTGTACCCCAGTGTTATACAGTGACTGACCTGTGCCCACCAGTACTGTACCCCAGTGTTATACAGTGACAGACCTGTACCCACCAGTACTGTACCCCAGTGTTATACAGTGACAGACCTGTACCCACCAGTACTGTACCCCAGTGTTATACAGTGACAGACCTGTACCCACTAGTACTGTACCCCAGTGTTATACAGTGACAGACCTGTACCCGCCAGTATTGTACCCCAGTGTTATACAGTGACAAACCTGTATCCACCGGTACTGTACCCCAGTGTTATACAGTGACAGACCTGTACCCACCAGTACTGTACCCCAGTGTTATACAGTGACAGACCTGTACCCACCAGTACTGTACCTCAGTGTTATACATTGACAAACCTGTATCTACCAGTACTGTACCCCAATGTTACACAGTGACAGACCTGTAAACACCAGTACTGTACCCCAGTGTTTTACAGTGACAGACCTGTACCCACCAGTACTGTACCCCAATGTTATACAGTGACAGACCTGCATACACCAGTACTGTACCCCAGTGTTTTACAGTGACAGACCTGTATCCACCAGTACTGTACCCCAGTGTTATACAGTGACAGACCTGTACCCACTAGTGCTGTATCCCAGTGTTATACAGTGACAGACCTGTACCCACCAGTACTGTACCCCAGTGTTATACAGTGACAGACCTGTACCCACCAGTACTGTACCCCAGTGTTATACAGTGACAGACCTGTACCCACGAGTGCTGTACCCCAGTGTTATACAGTGACAGACCTGTACCCACCAGTACTGTACCCCAGTGTTATACAGTGACAGACCTGTAGCCACCAGTACTGTACCCCAGTGTTATACAGTGACAGACCTGTACCCCAGTGTTATACAGTTACAGACCTGTACCCACCAGTACTGTACCCCAGTGTTATACAGTGACGGACCTGTACCCCCCAGTACTGTACCACATTGTTATACAGTGACAGACCTGTACCCACCAGTACTGCACCCCAGTGTTATACAATGACAGACCTGTACCCACCAGTACTGTACCCCAATGTTATACAGTGACAGACCTGTATCCACCAGTACTGTACCCCAGTGTTTTACAGTGACAGACCTGTATCCACCAGTACTGTACCCCAGTGTTATACAGTGACAGACCTGTACCCACCAGTACTGTACCCCGGTGTGATTCAGTGACAGACCTGTACCCACCTGTACTGTACCCCAGTGTTATACAGTGACAGACCTGTACCCACCAGTACTGTACCCCGGTGTTATTCAGTGACAGATCTGTACCCACCTGTACTGTACCCCAGTGTTCTACAGTGACAAACCTGTACCCACCAGTACTGTATCCCAGTGTTATACATTGACACACCTGTACCCACCAGTACTGTACCCCAGTGTTATACAGTGACAGACCTGTACCCACCAGTACAGTACCCCAGTGTTATACAGTGACAGATCTGTACCCACCAGTACTGTACCCCAGTATTATACAGTGACAGACCTGTACCCACCAGTACTGTACCCCAGTGTTATACAGTGACAGACCTGTACCCACCAGTGCTGTACCCCAGTGTTATACAGTGACAGACCTGTACCCGCCAGTACTATACCCCAGTGTTATACAGTGACCGACCTGTACCAACCAGTACTGTACCCCAGTGTTTTACAGTGACAGACCTGTACCCACCAGTATTGTACCCCAGTGTTATACAGTGACAGACCTGTACTCACCAGTACTGTACCCCAGTGTTATACAGTGACAGACCTGTACCCACCAGTACTGTACCCCAGTGTTATACAGTGACAGACTTGTACCCACCAGTACTGTACCCCAGTGTTATACAGTGACAGACCTGTACCCACCAGTACTGTACCCCAGTGTTATACAGTGACAGACCTGTACCCCAGTGTTATACAGTGACAGACCTGTACCCACCAGTACTATACCCCAGTGTTATACAGTGACAGACCTGTACCAACCAGTACTGTACCCCAGTGTTTTACAGTGACAGACCTGTACCCACCAGTACTGTACCCCAGTGTTATACAATGACAGTCCTGTACTCACCAGTACTGTACCCCAGTGTTATACAGTGACAGACCTGTACCCACCAGTACTGTACCCTAGTCTTATACAGTGACAGACCTGTACCCACCAGTACTGTACTCCAGTGTTATACAGTGACAGACCTGTACCCACCAGTACTGTATCCCAGTGTTATACAGTGACTGACCTGCACCCGCCAGTACTGTATCCCAGTGTTATACAGTGACAGACCTGTACCCACCAGTACTGTACTCCAGTGTTATACAGTGACAGACCTGTACCCACCAGTACTGTACCCCAGTGGTATACAGTGACTGACCTGTGCACGCCAGTACTATACCCCAGTGTTACACAGTGACAGACCTGTACCCGCCAGTACTATACCCCAGTGTTATACAGTGACAGACCTGTACCCACCAGTACTGTACCCCAGTGTTATACAGTGACAGACCTGTACCCACCAGTACTGTACCCCAGTGTTATACAGTGACAGACCTGTACCCACCAGTACTGTACCCCAGTGTTATACAGTGACAGACCTGTACCCACCAGTACTGTACCCCAGTGTTTTACAGTGACAGACCTGTACCCCAGTGTTATACAGTTACAGACCTGTACCCACCAGTACTGTACCCCAGTGTTATACAGTGACGGACATGTACCCCCCAGTACTGTACCCCAGTGTTATACAGTGACAGACCTGTGCCCACCAGTACTGCACACCAGTGTTATACAGTGACAGACCTGTACCCACCAGTACTTTACCCCAGTGTTATACAGTGACAGACCTGTACCCACCAGTACTGTACCCCAGTGTTATACAGTGACAGACCTGTACCCACCAGTACTGTACCCCAGTGTTATACAGTGACAGACCTGTACCCACCAGTACTGTACCCCAGTGTTATACAGTGACTGACCTGTGCCCACCAGTACTGTACCCCAGTGTTATACAGTGACAGACCTGTACCCACCAGTACTGTACCCCAGTGTTATACAGTGACAGACCTGTACCCACCAGTACTGTACCCCAGTGTTATACAGTGACAGACGTGTACCCACTAGTACTGTACCCCAGTGTTATACAGTGACAGACCTGTACCCGCCAGTATTGTACCCCAGTGTTATACAGTGACAAACCTGTATCCACCGGTACTGTACCCCAGTGTTATACAGTGACAGACCTGTACCCACCAGTACTGTACCCCAGTGTTATACAGTGACAGACCTGTACCCACCAGTACTGTACCTCAGTGTTATACATTGACAAACCTGTATCTACCAGTACTGTACCCCAATGTTACACAGTGACAGACCTGTAAACACCAGTACTGTACCCCAGTGTTTTACAGTGACAGACCTGTACCCACCAGTACTGTACCCCAATGTTATACAGTGACAGACCTGCATACACCAGTACTGTACCCCAGTGTTTTACAGTGACAGACCTGTATCCACCAGTACTGTACCCCAGTGTTATACAGTGACAGACCTGTACCCACTAGTGCTGTACCCCAGTGTTATACAGTGACAGACCTGTACCCACCAGTACTGTACCCCAGTGTTATACAGTGACAGACCTGTACCCACCAGTACTGTACCCCAGTGTTATACAGTGACAGACCTGTACCCACTAGTGCTGTACCCCAGTGTTATACAGTGACAGACCTGTACCCACCAGTACTGTACCCCAGTGTTATACAGTGACAGACCTGTAGCCACCAGTACTGTACCCCAGTGTTATACAGTGACAGACCTGTACCCCAGTGTTATACAGTTACAGACCTGTACCCACCAGTACTGTACCCCAGTGTTATACAGTGACGGACCTGTACCCCCCAGTACTGTACCACATTGTTATACAGTGACAGACCTGTACCCACCAGTACTGCACCCCAGTGTTATACAATGACAGACCTGTACCCACCAGTACTTTACCCCAGTGTTATACAGTGACAGACCTGTACCCACCAGTACTGTACCCCAGTGTTATACAGTGACAGACCTGTACCCACCAGTACTGTACCCCAGTGTTATACAGTGACAGATCTGTACCCACCAGTACTGTACCCCAGTGTTATACAGTGACAGACCTGTACCCACTAGTGCTGTACCCCAGTGTTATACAGTGACAGACCTGTACCCACCAGTACTGTACCCCAGTGTTATACAGTGACAGACCTGTACCCACCAGTACTATACCCCAGTGTTATACAGTGACAGACCTGTACCCACCAGTACTGTACCCCAATGTTATACAGTGACAGACCTGCATACACCAGTACTGTGCCCCAGTGTTTTACAGTGACAGACCTGTATCCACCAGTACTGTACCCCAGTGTTTTACAGTGACAGACCTGTATCCACCAGTACTGTACCCCAGTGTTATACAGTGACAGACCTGTACCCACTAGTGCTGTACCCCAGTGTTATACAGTGACAGACCTGTACCCACCAGTACTGTACCCCAGTGTTTTACAGTGACAGACCTGTACCCCAGTGTTATACAGTTACAGACCTGTACCCACCAGTACTGTACCCCAGTGTTATACAGTGACGGACATGTACCCCCCAGTACTGTACCCCAGTGTTATACAGTGACAGACCTGTGCCCACCAGTACTGCACACCAGTGTTATACAGTGACAGACCTGTACCCACCAGTACTTTACCCCAGTGTTATACAGTGACAGACCTGTACCCACCAGTACTGTACCCCAGTGTTATACAGTGACAGACCTGTACCCACCAGTACTGTACCCCAGTGTTATACAGTGACAGACCTGTACCCACCAGTACTGTACCCCAGTGTTATACAGTGACTGACCTGTGCCCACCAGTACTGTACCCCAGTGTTATACAGTGACAGACCTGTACCCACCAGTACTGTACCCCAGTGTTATACAGTGACAGACCTGTACCCACCAGTACTGTACCCCAGTGTTATACAGTGACAGACCTGTACCCACTAGTACTGTACCCCAGTGTTATACAGTGACAGACCTGTACCCGCCAGTATTGTACCCCAGTGTTATACAGTGACAAACCTGTATCCACCGGTACTGTACCCCAGTGTTATACAGTGACAGACCTGTACCCACCAGTACTGTACCCCAGTGTTATACAGTGACAGACCTGTACCCACCAGTACTGTACCTCAGTGTTATACATTGACAAACCTGTAT
Organism: Pristiophorus japonicus; assembly: GCF_044704955.1. Taxonomy (NCBI): domain Eukaryota; kingdom Metazoa; phylum Chordata; class Chondrichthyes; family Pristiophoridae; genus Pristiophorus; species Pristiophorus japonicus. Next base: position 211,867 of record NW_027252058.1, on the reverse strand, counting down.
CTACCAGTACTGTACCCCAATGTTACACAGTGACAGACCTGTAAACACCAGTACTGTACCCCAGTGTTTTACAGTGACAGACCTGTACCCACCAGTACTGTACCCCAATGTTATACAGTGACAGACCTGCATACACCAGTACTGTACCCCAGTGTTTTACAGTGACAGACCTGTATCCACCAGTACTGTACCCCAGTGTTATACAGTGACAGACCTGTACCCACTAGTGCTGTACCCCAGTGTTATACAGTGACAGACCTGTACCCACCAGTACTGTACCCCAGTGTTATACAGTGACAGACCTGTACCCACCAGTACTGTACCCCAGTGTTATACAGTGACAGACCTGTACCCACTAGTGCTGTACCCCAGTGTTATACAGTGACAGACCTGTACCCACCAGTACTGTACCCCAGTGTTATACAGTGACAGACCTGTAGCCACCAGTACTGTACCCCAGTGTTATACAGTGACAGACCTGTACCCCAGTGTTATACAGTTACAGACCTGTACCCACCAGTACTGTACCCCAGTGTTATACAGTGACGGACCTGTACCCCCCAGTACTGTACCACATTGTTATACAGTGACAGACCTGTACCCACCAGTACTGCACCCCAGTGTTATACAATGACAGACCTGTACCCACCAGTACTTTACCCCAGTGTTATACAGTGACAGACCTGTACCCACCAGTACTGTACCCCAGTGTTATACAGTGACAGACCTGTACCCACCAGTACTGTACCCCAGTGTTATACAGTGACAGATCTGTACCCACCAGTACTGTACCCCAGTGTTATACAGTGACAGACCTGTACCCACTAGTGCTGTACCCCAGTGTTATACAGTGACAGACCTGTACCCACCAGTACTGTACCCCAGTGTTATACAGTGACAGACCTGTACCCACCAGTACTATACCCCAGTGTTATACAGTGACAGACCTGTACCCACCAGTACTGTACCCCAATGTTATACAGTGACAGACCTGCATACACCAGTACTGTACCCCAGTGTTTTACAGTGACAGACCTGTATCCACCAGTACTGTACCCCAGTGTTTTACAGTGACAGACCTGTATCCACCAGTACTGTACCCCAGTGTTATACAGTGACAGACCTGTACCCACTAGTGCTGTACCCCAGTGTTATACAGTGACAGACCTGTACCCACTAGTACTGTACCCCAGTGTTATACAGTGACAGACCTGTACCCGCCAGTATTGTACCCCAGTGTTATACAGTGACAAACCTGTATCCACCGGTACTGTACCCCAGTGTTATACATTGACAAACCTGTATCTACCAGTACTGTACCCCAATGTTATACAGTGACAGACCTGTAAACACCAGTACTGTACCCCAGTGTTTTACAGTGACAGACCTGTACCCACCAGTACTGTACCCCAGTGTTTTACAGTGACAGACCTGTATCCACCAGTACTGTACCCCAGTGTTATACAGTGACAGACCTGTACCCACTAGTGCTGTACCCCAGTGTTATACAGTGACAGACCTGTACCCACCAGTACTGTACCCCAGTGTTATACAGTGACAGACCTGTACCCACCAGTACTGTACCCCAGTGTTATACAGTGACAGACCTGTACCCACCAGTACTGTACCCCAGTGTTATACAGTGACAGACCTGTACCCACCAGTGCTGTACCCCAGTGTTATACAGTGACAGACCTGTACCCACTAGTGCTGTACCCCAGTGTTATACAGTGACAGACCTGTACCCACCAGTACTGTACCCCAGTGTTATACAGTGACAGACCTGTACCCACCAATACTGTACCGCAGTGTTATGCAGTGATAGACCTGTACCCTAGTGTTATACAGTGACAGACCTGTACCCACCAGTACTGGAGCCTAATTTTACACGTTCAAAATGATCTCCTCATGCACAAGTTGGTTTTCGAAGGAGATTATGGAGCTGCTGCATGGTGCATCACATAACATTACTGTGCGATGCTTCGCTGAATTGGCAGTGAGAGCAAAGATTGTGATAATGTGCCCACAGTCAGTTTGACCACATAATGAATCTCTCCATCCTTGTGGTACAGAACAATGTCAGCATTGACAGCTCTGGTGTCGTTCAGCCTCAATCTCCCCACAGTCAGACCACGACTCCTTCCCACAGTGACAGGAAATGGGTCCTCCTCATCATCATCATAGGCAGTCCCTCAGAATCGAGGAAGACTTGCTTCCACTCCAAACATAAGTCCTCAGGTGACTGAACAGACCAATATGGGAACCACAGTCCCTGTCACAGGTGGGACAGACAGTCGCTGAGGGAAGGGGAGGGTGGGACAGGTTTGCCGCACGCTCCTTCCACTGCCTGCACTTGCTTTATGCATGCTCTCGGTGATGAGACTCGAGGTGCTCAGCGCCCTCCCGGATGCACTTCCTCCACTTAGGGCGGACTGGTCTTTGGCTAGGGACTCCCAGGTGTCGGTGGGGATGTTGCACTTTATCAGGGAGGCTTTGAGGGTGTCCCTGTAACGTTTCCTCTGCCCACCTTTGGCTCGTTTGCCGTGAAGGAGTTCCGAGTCGAGCGCTTGCTTTGGGAGACTCGTGACTGCTTCCATCCTCCGCCTGTTCCATGACGACAGGCAAGCCGTGATCCACGTCAGCGGATCCATCACAGACCCAATCCACGTCCGGACCGGGGTCAAGCAAGGCTGCGTCATCGCCCAACCCTCTTCTCAATCTTCCTCGCTGCCATGCTCCACCTCACAGTCGACAAGCTCCCCGCTGGAGTGGAACGAAACTACAGAACCAGCGGGAACCTGAATGGGTAATCAGAGAAAGGCCTTCGTGGTCTCCGCCGGTGGAGCTGTCCCTCGCAATCTCCACTGATGAGGTGGTCAATCTCCATCAACGCTTGTACACCAGACCCAGGCACGTGGTGAGGCAAGCCCACAGTGTTGGAGAACCTTGGGAACCACAGGCCCAAAGTCACCCGCTCCTCACGAGCCTGCCCACACATCAGGCCTCAGATTACTCACATACTGGGCCCGAGGCCTTGTTATCTGAGCAAAATCAAATCATTGGCATTGGAATGAATCATCACGATCTGCTTCCAACAGCTCCCCAGGGGGCCGATAAAATACTTTGACTGCTCGCTGACTGAGATAATACTTCCACAGATTGATTGAGAATTTTCCCACCCTTCAAGCGCAAGCCGTGGCCTCTGGGTCGACTGTTCTGGACACGTGTCAGCTGTGGCTCAGTGGGCAGCCCTCTCTCACCTCTGGGTCCCAAGGTTCTGGGTTCAAGTCCCGCTCCAGAGACTTGAGCTCAAGAATCTCGGCTGACACTCCAGTGCAGTGCTGAAGGAGCGCCATACTGCGCTGTCAGAGGGGCAGTGCTGAGGGAGCGCCGTACTGCTCTGTCGGAGGGGCAGTGCTGAGGGAGCGCCGTACTGCTCTGTCGGAGGGGCAGTGCTGAGGGAGTGCCGCACTGCACTGTCGGAGGGGCAGTACTGAGGGAGCACCGCACTGCACTGTCGGAGGGGCAGTACTGAGGGAGTGCTGCACTGTCGGAGGGGGAGTACTGAGGGAGTGCCGCACTGTCGGAGGGGCAGTGCTGAGGGAGTGCCGCACTATCGGAGGGGCAGTGCTGAGGGAGTGCTGCACTATCGGAGGTGCCATTTATTGGATGAGACGTTAAACGGAGGCCCCATCTGCCCTCTCAGGTGGGCGTAAAAGATCGCATGTGTATTTTTTTGTCGAAGAGCTGGGAAGGTATCCTGGGTCAATATTTATCCCGCAATCAACATCACAAAAACAGATTTTTGTTTCATTATCACGTTGCTGTGTGTGGGAGCTTGCTGTGCGTGAATTGGCTGCCGTGTTTCCCACATTACAACAGTGAGTACGCTCCAAAAAGTATTTCATTGGCTGAAAAGTGCTTTGGGTCGTCCGTTGGTGTTGAAAGGTGTTATATAAATGCAAGTTCTTATTTTCCTTTACAGTACAAATCGTGTCCCACTTCCGACCCTAAGACTCATTTCCTGTTTGTTGTTTGGTGTGGAGCTGTTTTACTGAGGGAGGAGTCCTTACCCTGCTCAGCAACCAGTGCAGTCCTCGGTTTCTCAACCCCACTCCTCCACGGCCCCATTGGGTGGTGTGGGCCCCGGTGTTGGGTGGGCCTCTGTACAGTTACAGCCGTTCCCACAGCCTCCCGTCCCCAGTACGTGAGACATGCCGTCTGTTAGGGCAGCAGTCAGCACTGGGCACAGCACCAGCTTGTCTGTCTGTCTGTCTGTCTGTCTGTACCCTGACCACAAACCCCATCAAGTCCCACAGGCCCACACAGGGCCCGCCTGCCTCTGTATCACTCACTGCCTGTGGGTGACAGAACCCCCCCCATCACTCACTGCCTGTGGTGTCAATAGCCCCCCTCACTCACTCTCTCCCCCCCCCCTCACTCACTCCCTGTGGTGTCAATACCCCCCCTCACTCACACTCCCCCCCCCCTCACTCACTCCCTGTGGTGTCAATACCCCCCCTCACTCACACTCCCCCCCCCCCCTCACTCACTCCCTGTGGTGTCAATACCCCCCCTCACTCACACTCCCCCCCCCCCCCACTCACTCACGGCCTGTGGGTGACAATTCCCCCCTCACTCCCCCTCCCCCTCACTCCCCCCTCAGTCCCCCTTACTCCTGCCTCGCTCACTGTCTGACTGTGGGTCTCTCTCCCTCCCCCCCCCCCTCTCTCCATCTCTCTGACTCTCTCTCCCTCCCTCCCTCTCACCTTCCCTTTCCCTCTCTCTGACTCTCTTTCCCCCTGACTCTTTCCCCCCCCTCCGCTCTTTCTCTCCCTCTCTCTGACTCTCTCTCCCTCCCTCCCCCCCTCTCTCTCTGACTCTCTCTCCCTCCCCCTCCCTCCCCCTCTCTGTCCCTCCCCCTCCCTCCCCCTCTCTGTCCCTCCCCCTCCCTCCCCCTCTCTCTCTCCCTCCCCCTCCCTCTCTCCCTCCCTCTTACTCCCCCTCTCTCCCTCCCTCTCCCCCCCTCTCCCTCCCCCTCCCTCTCCCCCCCTCTCCCTCCCCCTCCCTCTCCCCCCCTCTCCCTCCCCCTCCCTCTCCCCCTCTCTCTCCCCCTCTCTCCCTCTCTGCCATGTCCCTCACTTTCCCATTCCCTGTTAGAGGTTGAGTACGGAGAGCCAGAGGGATCCTTTACACAGGGTTGTGTGACTCAGGAGTTCACTACTGGAGTGAGTGAGTGAAGCGGGAGAGCAGTGGACTGTTCGGAAGAGGTTAGGCTGGTGTGTGAATGAAAGGGGGAATTACTGGACATGGGATAATCGGACTCGGAGCAACCCGCGAGGACAGTTACCACCAGCGACTGGATGGGCCACACCCTGTCTCTGTGTTGACATTATTATCTCACTGGCTTGTGCTGTCTGACTTTCTCTCCCTTCATTTCTCTCTCGTTCCTGTCCTCACCTTCTCTCTTCCCCTCCCACGTCTCTGACTCTTTCCCTCGCTCTGTCTCCAGGTCAGTCTCCCGTCCTCTCTCTGCCTCTTTCTCGCCCGATCTCTCCCGAGATTCGAACCACCGCCCATGACATTCAACGGCATTACCATCGCCAAAACCCCCCCCACCATCAACATTCCTGGGGGGGTCACCATTGACCAGGAACTTAACTGGACCAGCCACATACACACTGTGACTACAGGAGCAGGTCAGAGGCTGGGTATTCTGGGCCAGTGTCTCACCTCCTGACTCCCCAAAGCCTTTCCACCGTCTACAAGGCACAAGTCAGGAGTGTGAGGGAACACTCTCCACTTGCCTGGATGAGTTGCAGCTCCAACAACACTCGAGAAGCTCGACACGGTCCAGGATAAAACAGGCCACTCGATCGGCCACTACCCCCCACCTCCAACACTCACTCCCTCCACCACCGGTGCCCCCTGGCTGCAGTGTGTACCGTCTACAAGATGCACTGTAACTATTTTAGTAGGAGAATCATCAAGTGCCTCGAGACTAAAAGGGGCACTAAAACCAGCAAATTAATCAAATTAACTTTTTTACCAGAAACTGAAATCAATTTGTTTGCCGGGGGTGATGATGCACTCCAGTCCCTCCGGTGCCCACCTCTCGGGGAAGGCCGCGAGCGTACCGGTGGACACTGCGTGCTCCATCGCTAGGGACACCCTGCCTCGGATGTAACCGCGGAAGAGAGGCAGGCAGTCAGGGCTGAAAGACCCCCTCGACTGCCCGCTGCCTGGACCGGTTAATGGCCACCTTGGCCAGGCCCAGGAGCAGTCCCACGAGGAGGCCCTCGGACCTGCCCGCTCCCCTCCGCACAGGGTGCCCAAAGTGTGGGACTGAAGTGCAGCCAGAATTTGAGGAGCTACCCCTTTATATAATGGAAGGGGGGCTGCAACCTCCCACACTCCACATAAACATGGAACACGGACTCCTCCAGACCGCAGAAATTGCAGGCGGCCTGGGAGCCCGTGAACAGACCTAAAAACCAGTTGCATGGGACTGCTCCGTGCACCACCCTCCAGGGCAAGTCCCCGATAAATAGAGGGAGGACTCCCGAGTAGAGTGCACTCCATCGGGGACCCCCGCCTCCTCCGGACAGCAAGATGATGCGCCGTGGCGTGTCCGGACGGCAGACGAGGATGGCAAGGTGGAGAGTGTACAGGAGCAGCCCGTACAGGAATACCCCTCTGCACAGAAAGGAAAGACACGGAGGGAGATTTCCCGGAGGAGGCAGCAACTCGCCAAGGCTTCTTCGGCAGCACCTCCCAAACCCGCCACCTCGACCACTTAGAGGGGCAAGAGCAGTGTCATGTATGCACACCAGCCACCACACGGGCTTGACAGAGCGAGGTCTTGGTCCAGTGGCGAGGGTTAACCAGGACCACTGGAGACCAGCTCTGCTGCACGGACCTAGTGCGCACACATATCGCAGTGTGGGCTGGGCCCGTGCTGCCCCTGGGCCCTCGCCTCTCCTGAGACCCCAAACTCGCGTCTGCCCTGGGCCCCGATCACACCCCTCCACAGTCTCTCGTCGCTCCTCCCTCCCGAACAGCACTGTGGGAGCACCCTCATCACACGGACTGCAGCGGTTCAAGAAGGCGGCTCACCGCCCCCTTCTCCAGGGCGAATCGGGACGGGCAATAAATGCCGGTCTTGCCAGTGACCCCCGCCACCCCCCCCCGCGTCCCAGGAACAAACACAAACTCTTGTTTTTGCCAGCCCAGAAGAACAGAAAACTCTAACCAGCTACTTCCTAAGAAACGCTGACACAGACATAGGAAAGCTGACTGCTCACAAAAAAATGCCTGAGTGTTGGCAAGAAGATAGGCGTTCCACGGGCATGCAGCAGAAAGTGTCGCTGTAAGCGACATTCCCTCATACGGACTGGAGCACAGCGACGTCAGGCAGTGAGGGGACGGGGAGAGGGGGGACGAGGCCTCCCCTGGGGGTCCCGTGAAACCCCAGGGGATTACAATTTTACATTCCAAATCGAGTCCTCTCGGTTAACTTGAATCCCCGTCGTAGATCACACCTGGGCACGCGTTTTAGACCGAAAAACAAAAGTCAGGCCGTGGATTCTCAATGGGGAACAACTTCTTCAAAAACTACCCAACAGTCACCATCACAGACAGAACACCTCACCCCAGCTCAGAGAAACACAGCGAGCTGTACAAACCAGGCAATATTGGGCTCAACCCCTCTAACACTGCCAACCCCACCATCACTCTGCCCCCCCTCTCCTTCCCTGTCTCTCTCTCAATCTGTCTCTCTGTCCCTCGGTGTGTCTCTCACTCTCTCTCTCTGTCTCTCTCTCTCTCTGTCTGTCTCTCTCTTTGTCTCTCTCTCTCTCTCTCTCTCTTTCTCTCTTTCTCTTTCTCTCTCTCTTTCTCTCTTTCTCTCTCTCTTTCTCTCTACCTCTCTTTCTCTTTCTCTCTCTGTTTGTCTCTCTCTCTCTCTCTGTCTCTCTTTCTCTCTGTCTCTCTGTCTCTCTCTCTCTGTCTCTCTTTCTCTTTCTCTCTCTGTTTGTCTCTCTCTCTCTCTGTCTCTCTCTCTCTCTCTGTCTCTCTGTCTCTCTCTCTCTGTCTGTCTCTCTCTGTCTCTCTCGGGATAAATGGGTCCTTTTCGGGTTGGAAATCGGTGGTTAGTGGTGTGCCACAGGGATCGGTGCTGGGACCACAATTATTTACAATATACATAGATGACCTAGAGGAGGGGACAGAGTGTAGTGCAACAAAATTTGCAGATGACACAAAGATTAGTGGGAAAGCGGGTTGTGTAGAGGACATAGAGAGGCTGCAAAGAGATTTGGATCGGTTAAGCGAATGGGCTAAGGTTTGGCAGATGGGGAATACAATGTCGGAAAATGTGAGGTCATCCACCTTGGGAAAAAAAACAGTAAAAGGGAATATTATTTGAATGGGGAGAAATTACAACATGCTGTGGTGCAGAGGGACCTGGGGGTCCTTGTGCATGAATCCCAAAAAGTTAGTTTGCAGGTGCAGCAGGTAATCAGGAAGGCGAATGGAATGTTGGCCTTCATTGCGAGAGGGATGGAGTACAAAAGCAGGGAGGTCCTGCTGCAACTGTATAAGGTATTGGTGAGGCCGCACCTGGAGTACTGCGTGCAGTTTTGGTCACCTTACTTAAGGAAGGATATACTAGCTTTGGAGGGGGTACAGAGACGATTCACTTGGCTGATTCCGGAGATGAGGGGGTTACCTTATGATGATAGATTGAGTAGACTGGGTCTTTACTCGTGGAGTTCAGAAGGATGAGGGGTGATCTTATAGAAACATTTAAAATAATGAAAGGGATAGACAGGATAGAGGCAGAGAGGTTGTTTCCACTGGTCGGGGAGACTAGAACTAGGGGACACAACCTCAAAATACGGAGGAGCCAATTTAAAACCGAGTTGAGAAGGAATTTCTTCTCCCAGAGGGTTGTGAATCTGTGGAATTCTCTGCCCAAGGAAGCAGTTGAGGCTAGCTCATTGAATGTATTCAAATCACAGATAGATAGATTTTTAACCAATAAGGGAATTAAGGGTTATGGGGAGCGGGCGGGTAAGTGGAGCTGAGTCCACGGCCAGATCAGCCATGATCTTTTTGAATGGCGGAGCAGGCTCGAGGGGCTAGATGGCCTACTCCTGTTCCTAATTCTTATGTTCTTATGTTCTCTCACTCTCACTCGCTCTCTCTCTCTCTGTCTCTCTGTCTGTCCCTCTCTCTCTCTCTCTCACTCTCTCATTCTCTCTGCCTCTCTCTCTGTATGTCTCTCTCTCTCTCTGTCTCTCTCTGTCTGTCTCCCTCTCTCTGTCTCTCTCTCTGTCTGTCCCTCACTCTCTGTCTGTCTCTCTCTGTCTGTTTCCCTCTCTCTCTCTTTCTCTCTCTTTCTCCGTCTCTCTCTCTCTTTCTGTCTCTCTCTCTCTCTCTCTTTCTGTCTCTCTCTGTCTCTCTCACTCTCTGTCCCTCTGTCTCTCTCTCTCTCTCTGGCTCTCTGTCTCTCTCTCTCTGTCTCTCTCACTCTCTGTCCCTCTGTCTCTGTCTCTCTCACTCTCTGTCCCTCTGTCTCTGTCTCTCTCACTCTCTGTCCCTCTGTCTCTCTCTCTCTCTCTCTCTCTGGCTCTCTCTCTCTGTCTCTCTCACTCTCTGTCCCTCTGTCTCTGTCTCTCTCTCTGTCTCACAGAGCGGCTCGAGGGGCCGCAAGGCCTAATCGGTTCCTATTTCTTACGTACTTATGGGGTCAAACTGGTGTTTTATACAGGTTTAGTATAAATGCCTCTGTGCTTCTATTTATGAAGCCCAGGATCCCGTATCCCACAGGATCAGCTGTGGCTCAGTGGGCAGTACACTCTCCTCTGAGTCAGAAGGTTGTGGGTTCAAGTCCCACGCCAGGCACATAAATCTAAGTTGATACTCCAGTGCCGCACTGTCAGAGGGGCAGTACTGAGGGAGTGCCGCACTGTCAGAGGGGCAGTACTGAGGGAGTGCCGCACTGTCAGAGGGGCAGTACTGAGGGAGTGCCGCACTGTCAGAGGGGCAGTACTGAGGGAGTGCCGCACTGTCAGAGGGGCAGTACTGAGGGAGTGCCTCACTGTGGGAGGGGCAGTACTGAGGGAGTCCCGCACTGTCGGAGGGGCAGTACAGAGGGAGTGCCTCACTGTGGGAGGAGCAGTACTGAGGGAGTCCCGCACTGTCAGAGGGTCAGTACTGAGGGAGTCCCGCACTGTCGGAGGGGCAGTACTGAGGGAGTGCCGCACTGTCAGAGGGACAGTACTGAGAGAGTGCCGCACTGTCAGAGGGGCAGTACTGAGGGAGTGCCGCACTGTCAGAGGGGCAGTACTGAGGGAGTCCCGCACTGTCGGAGGGACAGTACTGAGGGAGCACCGCACTGTTGGAGGGACAGTACTGAGGGAGCACCGTACTGTCGGAGGGGCAGTACTGAGGGAGCACCGTACTGTCGGAGAGGCAGTACTGAGGGAGTGCCGCACTGTCGGAGGGGCAGTACTGAGGGAGCGCTGCACTGTCGGAGGGGCAGTACTGAGGGAGCACCGCACTGTTGGAGGGACAGTACTGAGGGAGTCCCGCACTGTCGGAGGGGCAGTACAGAGGGAGTGCCTCACTGTCAGAGGGTCAGTACTGAGGGAGTCCCGCACTGTCGGAGGGGCAGTACTGAGGGAGTGCCGCACTGTCAGAGGGACAGTACTGAGAGAGTGCCGCACTGTCAGAGGGGCAGTACTGAGGGAGTGCCGCACTGTCAGAGGGGCAGTACTGAGGGAGTCCCGCACTGTCGGAGGGACAGTACTGAGGGAGCACCGCACTGTTGGAGGGACAGTACTGAGGGAGCACCGTACTGTCGGAGGGGCAGTACTGAGGGAGCACCGTACTGTCGGAGAGGCAGTACTGAGGGAGTGCCGCACTGTCGGAGGGACAGTACTGAGGGAGCACCGCACTGTCGGAGGGACAGTACTGAGGGAGCACCGCACTGTCGGAGGGGCAGTACTGAGGGAGCGCTGCACTGTCAGAGGGGCAGTACTGAGGGAGCGCCGCACTGTCGGAGAGGCAGTACTGAGGGAGTGCTGCACTGTCGGAGGGGCAGTACTGAGGGAGCGCTGCACTGTCGGAGGGGCAGTACTGAGGGAGCGCCGCACTGTCGGAGAGACAGTACTGAGGGAGTGCCGCACTGTCAGAGGGGCAGTACTGAGGGAGCGCTGCACTGTCGGAGGGGCAGTACTGAGGGAGTGCCGCATTGTCGGAGGGGCAGTACTGAGGGAGTGCTGCACTGTCGGAGGGGCAGTACTGAGGGAGCGCTGCACTGTCGGAGGGGCAGTACTGAGGGAGCGCCGCACTGTCGGAGAGACAGTACTGAGGGAGCGCCGCACTGTCGGAGAGACAGTACTGAGGGAGTGCCGCACTGTCAGAGGGGCAGTACTGAGGGAGCGCTGCACTGTTGGAGGGGCAGTACTGAGGGAGTGCCGCATTGTCGGAGGGGCAGTACTGAGGGAGCGCCGCACTGTCGGAGGGGCAGTACTGAGGGAGCGCCGCACTGTCGGAGGGGCAGTACTGAGGGAGCGCCGCACTGTCGGAGGGGCAGTACTGAGGGAGCGCCGCACTGTCGGAGGGGCAGTACTGAGGGAGTGCCGCACTGTCGGAGGGTCGTCGGTCTTTCAGACAAGACGTTAAACTGAGGCCCCGTTTGCCCCTCTCGGGTGGATATAACTATTTGGGGGAGTTCTCCCCGGTGACCTGGGGACAATATTTATCCTCAATCCACATAAATAGATGATCTGCTCATTATCACAGGGCTGTGTGTGGGAGCTTGCTGTGTGGATTGTCTGCCACCTTTCCCACATTACAACAGTGACCACACTCTAAAACAACCTCATTGGCTGTAAAGTGCTTTGAGACTACTCGACACTGACTTCAATTAAGCCGCACTTAACGTCGGAAGTAAACTCCGACCTCACCCTTCCTGCCCCTGCCCCCCTGGCCTCTCTCACTGCGATACTTGCACACAGGCAGCAACTGGTGAAGGGCAGAGTGTAAACTTCCTGTCACTCAGCACAGTGTACGCTGACACAAGCTGCAGCTAGCTGCATTTCCCCATCCTCTCCCTATCCCAGCCTGGGCTGCCTCTTCACTCACTCGCTCTCTGTCTCTCTCTATCTCTCGGTCTCCCTCTCTGTCTCTCTCTCTGTCTCTCTCTCTCTGTGCTCTGTCCCTCTCTCTCTCTCTCTGTGTCTCTCTCTCTCTCTGTCTCTCTTTCTCCCTGTGCTCTGTCGCTCACTCTCTCTCTCTCTCTCTCTCTCTTTCTCTCTGTCTCTCTCTGTCTCTCTGTCTGTCTCTCTCTCTGTCCCTCTCTCTCTCTCTCTGTGTCTCTCTCTCTCTGTGTCTCTCTTTCTCCCTGTGCTCTGTCGCTCACTCTCTCTCTCTCTCTCTCTGAGTCTGTCTCTCTCTCTCTCTCCGCCCTCTCTCTCTCTCTCTGTCGGTCTCTCTCTCTCTCCGCACTCTCTCTCTCTCTCTCACCGCCCTCTCTCTCTCTCCGCCCTCTCTCTCTCGCTCTCTCTCTCTCTCTGAGTCTGTCTCTCTCTCTCTCTGCGCTCTCCCTCTCTCTCAATCTCTCTGCCCTCTCTCTCTCCATGCTCTCCCTCTCTCTCTCACTCCCTCTCGCTCCCTCTCTCTCTCCGCCCTCTCTCTCTCTCCACGCTCTCTCTCCCTCTCACTCTCTCTCTCTCCCTCCCTCTCTCACTCCCTCTCCGACTCCCTCTACCCCTCTCTCTCCCTCTCACTCTCTCTCTCTCTCTCTCTCTCGCTCTCACTCCCTCTCTCACTTCCTCTCGCACTCCCTCTACCCCTCTCACTCTCTCTCTCTCTCTCTCTCCCTCCCTCTCTCACTCCCTCTCCCACTCCCTCTCCCTCTCTCTCTCTGTGCTCTCAGCCTCCCCGAAGTGAGTCAGAAAGCAGGCCAGCTTACCTGCAGCTGACGGTGTGTTGCGCTCAGGGTTCACCGCTCCCGGACAGGCTTGGTCCTCCTGCAGCAGGAAGCAGATAGCTGCTGAGTGCTTTCCGGAGTTGTGTCTGCCCAACCTTCCTCTCAAAATTGTCGGGTCACGTGGGCCACACAAACGCTAACTTGACACAGACCTCTGGTGCTCGTTCCACGGGACAAAGTGCGAGACACAGCCGGGATCGCACACGCAGCCTACCGACCCATCACTGGGGACAGTGCAGCGGGAGCTTCACTCTCTATCTAACCCCGTGCTGTATCACCCTCTACACTGTCCCATCACACACTCCCAGGGCAGGTACAGCACGGGGTTAGATACAGAGTAAAGCTCCCTCTACACTGTCCCATCAAACACTCCCAGGGCAGGTACAGCATGGGGTTAGATACAGAGTAAAGCTCCCTCTACACTGTCCCATCAAACACTCCCAGGGCAGGTACAGCATGGGTTAGATACAGAGTAAAGCTCCCTCTACACTGTCCCATCAAACACTCCCAGGGCAGGTACAGCATGGGGTTAGATACAGAGTAAAGCTCCCTCTACACTGTCCCATCAAACACTCCCAGGGCAGGTACAGCACGGGGTTAGATACAGAGTAAAGCTCCCTCTACACTGTCCCATCAAACACTCCCAGGGCAGGTACAGCGGGTTAGATACAGAGTAAAGCTCCCTCTACACTGTCCCATCAAACACTCCGAGCGCAGGTACAGCACGGGGTTAGATACAGAGTAAAGCTCCCTCTACACTGTCCCATCAAACACTCCCAGGGCAGGTACAGCATGGGGTTAGATACAGAGTAAAGCTCCCTCTACACTGTCCCATCAAACACTCCCAGGGCAGGTACAGCACGGGGTTAGATACAGAGTAAAGCTCCCTCTACACTGTCCCATCAAACACTCCCAGGGCAGGTACAGGGGGTTAGATACAGAGTAAAGCTCCCTCTACACTGTCCCATCAAACACTCCCAGGGCAGGTACAGCACAGGGTTAGATACAGAGTAAAGCTCCCTCTACACTGTCCCATCAAACACTCCCAGGGCAGGTACAGCACGGGGTTAGATACAGAGTAAAGCTCCCTCTACACTGTCCCATCAAACACTCCCAGGGCAGGTACAGCACGGGGTTAGATACAGAGTAAAGCTCCCTCTACACTGTCCCATCAAACACTCCCAGGGCAGGTACAGCACGGGGTTAGATACAGAGTAAAGCTCCCTCTACACTGTCCCATCAAACACTCCCAGGGCAGGTACAGCACGGGTTAGATACAGAGTAAAGCTCCCTCTACACTGTCCCATCAAACACTCCCAGGGCAGGTACAGCGGGTTAGATACAGAGTAAAGCTCCCTCTACACTGTCCCATCAAACACTCCCAGGGCAGGTACAGCACGGGTTAGATACAGAGTAAAGCTCCCTCTACACTGTCCCATCAAACACTCCCAGGGCAGGTACAGCGGGTTAGATACAGAGTAAAGCTCCCTCTACACTGTCCCATCAAACACTCCCAGGGCAGGTACAGCACGGGGTTAGATACAGAGTAAAGCTCCCTCTACACTGTCCCATCAAACACTCCCAGGGCAGGTACAGGGGGTTAGATACAGAGTAAAGCTCCCTCTGCACTGTCCCATCAAACACTCCCAGGGCAGGTACAGGGGGTTAGATACAGAGTAAAGCTCCCTCTACACTGTCCATCAAACACTCCCAGGACAGGTACAGCACGGGGTTAGATACAGAGTAAAGCTCCCTCTACACTGTCCCATCAAACACTCCCAGGGCAGGTACAGCGGGTTAGATACAGAGTAAAGCTCCCTCTACACTGTCCCATCAACACTCCCAGGGCAGGTACAGCACGGGGTTAGATACAGAGTAAAGCTCCCTCTACACTGTTCCGTCAAACACTCCCAGGACAGGTACAGGGGTTTAGATACAGAGTAAAGCTCCCTCTATACTGTCCCATCACACACTCCCAGGGCAGGTACAGCACGTGGTTAGATACAGAGTAAAGCTCCCTCTACACTGTCCCATCACACACTCCCAGGGCAGGTACAGCACGTGGTTAGATACAGAGTAAAGCTCCCTCTACACTGTCCCATCAAACACTCCCAGGACAGGTACAGGGGTTTAGATACAGAGTAAAGCTCCCTCTATACTGTCCCATCAAACACTCACAGGGCAGGTACAGGAGGTTAGATACAGAGTAAAGCTCCCTCTACACTGTCCCATCAAACACTCCCAGGGCAGGTACAGGGGGTTAGATACAGAGTAAAGCTCCCTCTACACTGTCCCATCAAACACTCCCAGGGCAGGTACAGCACGGGGTTAGATACAGAGTAAAGCTCCCTCGACACTGTCCCATCACACACTCCTGTAAAGTCCTTACTCTACAGCATGAAACCACACGAGGCACATTCTGGGGACAAGGTCACTCTGTGACCTGCTCTCCTTATTTACAGGACTCCAAAGACAATGACCCTGTGTGGGACCTCCCTTTTTATACCTGTGTGATCAGGTAAGGAGTGTCTCCCACAAGTTCACCCCTTGTGGTCAAGGTGTGCATCACGGTTGAGTGTATACAGTAATACAGTGGTGTTACATTGTGGTTGCATACATGACATCACCTTCCCCCCCCCCCCCCAAGTCTTATTGGGATCACAGGTTTAGTCTTTCAGGTGGTCTACACTCCCTCGTGGAGCGCCGCAGTTGGGGTTCTGGTTGTTGGACACTGACGTGAGTGTCTGTCACCTGTGGTGATTCCGGCCTGTCCGGGCTGACCGCAGGGACCGTGCATTCTTCTGATTGCTCTTGTTGCTCATTCATGGCGGTGGTGTGAGCTCCATCTCATGGTCTTCTTCAGGTTCCTCCGTGTCGATGCTGAACCTTTTTTTCACTTGGTCCAGATGCTTACGGCATATCTGACCATTGTTGAGTTTTACCACGATGACCCTGTTCCCCTCTTTGTCAATTACAGTGCCCTCAAGCCATTTGGGCCCCATGGCGTGATTGAGGACAAATACAGGATCATTTATTTCTATACATCTCCCCCTCGCATTACGGTCATGGTTCTCGTTTTGTAACTTGCGCTTGCTCTCAACTATGTCAGTCAGGACTGGGTGGATGAGGGACAACCGAGTTTTGAGTGTCCGTTTCATTAGTAGCTCTGTGGGCGGGACCCCCGTGAGTGAGAGCGGTCGGGATCTATAGGCCAGCAGGAGACGTGATAGGCGGCATTGTAGGGAGGGTCCCTGAATCCTGAGCATACCTTGCTTAATGATTTGGACCGCACGTTCCGCCTGGCCATTGGAGGCCGGCTTGAACGATGCAGTCCTGACATGGTTGATGCCATTGCCCGACATAAACTCCCGGAATTCATAGCTTGTGAAACATGGGCCATTATCACTAACCAGGATGTCCAGTAAGCCATGGGTTGCAAAGATCGCACGTAGGCTTTCCACGGTGGTGGATGACGTGCATGAATTCAGAATGATGCACTCGATCCATTTCGAGTACGCATCTACCACAATAAGGAACATCTTACCCATGAACGGGCCTGCGTAGTCAACATGAATGCATGACCATGGCCTGATGGGCCAGGGCCGCGGGCTGAGCGGGGCCTCCCTGGGGGCATTACCCAGCTGGGCACACGTCATGCACCTGCGAACACAGTGTTCCAGGTCTGAATCAATTCCAGGCCACCAAACGTGTGACCGGGCTATGGCCTTCATCAGCACAATGCCTGGGTGCTCGCCGTGGAGTTCCCTGATGAATGCCTCCCTGCCCTTCTGGGGCATAACTACCCAGCTGCCCCATAGTAGGCAGTCGGCTTGGATGGAGAGCTCATCCATCCGTCTGTGGAACGGTCTGACCTCCTCAGGGCATGCTCCGTGTGCGGGCACCCAATCCCCAGTCAGGACACATTTCTTAATCAGTGATAGGAGGTGGTCTCTGTTTGTCCAGATTTTGATCTGGTGATGTCATATATTCAACCAGCATTGTAACCCATGAAGAATCTGACCAAAGTTGTACACTGAGAACAATGGCCACTAGGTGGTGAACTTTTGGGAGACACTCCGAACCTCGACCTTCAGATATAAAAGGGGAAGCTCCACCCACTTCCTGCACTTGAGTGCTATGAAATAAAGGACAGGTCACAGACTGATCTTCTCTCAAGCATGGGCCTCGTGTGCATTTATACTGTATAGTAAGGACGTATCAATGGCGACAAGAAACTGGGATTTAAACCACGCGAGCATGGCCACTAGCAATAACAGGAGCAGTCAGGGACGATCGACTGGCAAGGGACCTTTTGTTTCCAACAACAGCTCAGGTTGGAGGCGTGGAGGCACACACTCAGCCGGAGTTTGCAGAGATGAGCAAAATACCTGCAGAAATTGCAGAAATGAACGCTGGGGGAAATCGCTGGAAGCTGAAGTTCAGCGAGTTCATGTGGAGCACGTATACAGTCCATACACCAGGACGCCACCGATAATGATGAAAGTGCTCCTCAATGGCATCCCAGTATCAATGGAGCTAGACACGGGGGCCAGCCAGTCCCTGATGGGTATCAAACAGTTCGAAAAGTTGTGGGCATCCAAGGCCAAGAGGCCAAAATTATTGCCGATTGATGCACAGCTACGGACTTACACAAAGCAGATCATTCCGGTGCTAGGCAGCACCACGTAGTCGTGACCCACAAAGATTCGGAGAACAGACTGCCACTCTGGATTGTCCCAGGGGACGGTCCCGCACTACTGGGGAGGAGTTGGCTTGCTGTCATGAACTGGAAATGGGGCGATGTCAATGCAATTTCCTCTGTGGAGCGAGTATCATGCTCACAGATCCTGGACAAATTTGACTCATTATTTCAACCCGGCATTGGCAATTTCATGGGGGCCAAGGTAGTGATTCACATAAATCCGGACACCAGGCCAGTACACCCCAAGGCCAGAGCGGTGCCGTCCGTGATGCAGGAAAAGATAGAAGGCGAATTGGACCGCCTGTTGAGGGAAGGCATCATCTCGCCAGTCGAATTCAGTGACTGGGCGAGCCCGATTGTGCCGATGCTCAAGGCGGATGGGTCGGTCAGGATATGTGGTGATTACAAGGCCACCATCAATCGGGTGTCACTCCAAGACCAGTACCCGCTACCGAGAGCGGAGGACCTCTTTGCAACGCTGTCCGGTGGCAAACTTTTTTCAAAATTGGACCTGACCTCAGCTTACATGACCCAGGAGCTGGCGAGTGAGTCGAAGAAGCTGACCACCATCACGACACACAAGGGGTTGTTTGAGTACAACAGATGTCCGTTCGGGATTCGCTCGGCCGCCGTGATCTTCCAACAAAATATGGAAAGCCTCCTCAAGTCGATTCCAGGGACGGTGGTTTTTCATTACGGGTTACGATACTGAAGAACACCTCCACAACCTGGAGGAGGTGCTACGCAGACTGGACCGGGTAGGGCTGGGACTGAAAAAGGTGAAGTGCGTCTTCCTAGCTCCAGAGGTAGAATTCCTGGGGATGAGGGTAGCAGCAGACGGGATCAGCCCTACTGCGTCCAAAACGGAAGCGATCCAGAGAGCACCCAGACCCTGTAACACGACAGAGCTGCGTTCGTTCCTGGGGCTCCTGAACTATTTTGGTAACTTTCTTCCCAAATTGAGCACTGTTAGAGCCGCTACACGTGCTCCTACGCAAAGGTCGTGAATGGGTCTGGGGGTCAGCCAGGAAAGGGCTTTTAATAGAGCACGCAATTTGTTATGTTCCAACAGTCTGTTAACGCGATATGACCCATGTAAGAAACTTGTGTTAACGTGCGATGCGTCGTCCTATGGGGTCGGGTGTGTGTTGCAGCATGTCAATATCAAGGGTCAGTTACAGCCGGTAGCTTATGCCTCCAGAAGTCTGTCCCAGGCAGAAAGGGGCTACGGGATGGTAGAAAAGGAAGCGCTCGCATGTGTATATGCAGTAAAAAAAATGCACCAGTACCTGTTTGACAGGAAATTTGAGCTGGAGACAGATCACAAACCCCTAACATCCCTTTTAACCGACAACAAGGCCATAAATGCAAACGCATCGGCCCGCATACAGAGGTGGGCACTCACGTTAGCCGCCTATGACTACACAATTCGGCACAGACCGGGCACCGAAAACTGCGCCGATGCACTCAGCAGGCTCCCACTAGCCACCACTGAGGGGGCTACCGAGCATGCTGCTGAGATGGTCATGGCTGTTGAAGCTTTCGGAAGCGAATGCTCACCCGTGACAGCCTGTCAGATTAAAGTCTGGACAAATAGAGACCCGCTATTGTCTGTAGTCAAGAAATGTGTCCTGAATGGGGACTGGGCAGCCACGTACAGGGCATGCCCTGAGGAGTTTAAACCATTTCACAGGCGCAGGGATGAACTCTCGATTCAGGCCGGTTGCCTACTGTGGGGGAATCGCGTAGTCATGCCCCAGATGGGCAGAGAGGTGTTCATCAGAGAACTCCACAATGAGCACCCGGGCATTGTCATGATGAAGGCAATTGCCAGGTCACACGTTTGGTGGCCAGGGATAGACGCAGATCTGGAACTTTGTGTTCGCAGGTGCAACATGTGTGCCCAGCTGGGCCATGCGCCCAGGGAAACCCCCCTTAGTCCCTGGCCATGGCCCGCCAAGCTTTGGTCACGCATCCATGTGGACTACGCAGGTCCTTTCATGGGAAAAATGTTTTTGGTTGTAGTAGACGCCTACTCCAAATGTATCGAGTGTGACAAAACCAGGTTATCCCTTATACACCCCACCATGAAAGAAATTGTCGAGAGCAGGCGCCAGTCACAATATGACTACCATGACAGGAATGCGAGGGCACGATGTATTGATGTAAATGATCCTGTTTTTGTCCTCAACTACGCTGCAGGGCCCAAATGGCTTGCAGGCACTGTGATTGCCAAAGAGGGAAATAGGATTCTGGTCGTTAAACTTACCATGGACAAATCTGCCGCAAACATGTGGATCAAACAAAAAGGAGGTTCAGCAACCCCATAGAAGAAGCAAAGGAAGAACACGATGTAGAGTTCACTCCACCGCAGGTGATCGAACACCGGAACCAAGTGGAGGAGAGCCCAGTCACTATGGGCAGTCCGGACAGGCCTGAGGCACCACAAACAGCAGACACTCAGGCCAGTGCCCAACAACCGGAGCCCCAACTCAGGCGGTCTACAAGGGAGCGTAAACCACCAGAGAGACTTAACCTGTGATCCCAATAAGACTTTGCGGGGGAGGTGATGTCATGTATTCAACCAGCATTGTAACCCATGTATAATCTGACCTAAGTTGTACACTGTGAGAACACTGACCACTAGGTGGGAGACACTCCTAACCTGGACCTTCAGGTATAAAAGGGGAAGCTCCACCCACCTTCATCACTTGAGTGCTAAGGAATAAAGGACAGATCACAGACTGACCTTCTGTCAAGCATGGGCCTCGTGTGCATTTATACTGTGTAGTAAGGACGTATCAGGTGGGCTGTGATGGGGGAGCCTGTGGTGTCAAAGGCATCGACAGCCATGACCATCTCGGCGCTTTGCTCCGCTGCCCTCTCGGTGGTGGCCAGTGGAAGCCTGCTGAGTGCGTCGGCACAATTTTCAGTTCCGGGCCGGTGCCAGATGGAGTAGTCATAAGCAGCCAGCGTGAGAGCCCATCGCTGTCTGCGAGCTGATGCATTGGTATTGATAGTCTTGCTGTCTGACAACAGGGATGTTAATGGCTTGTGGTCCGTTTCTAATTCAAACTTCCTACCAAACAGGTACTGATGCATTTTTTTTACACCATAGACAGATGCAAGCGCTTCCTTCTCGACCATCCCATATCCTCGTTCTGCTTGAGAGAGCGACCTGGAGGCATAAGCCACAGGTTGTAGTTGACCCTCAGCATTACCCTGCTGCAACACGCACCCAACCCCATAGGACAATGCATCACATGTCAGAACCAATTTTTTATAGGAGTCGTACAGGGTCAACAACTTGTTTGAACAAAGTAGGTTTTGCGCCCGATCAAAAGCCCGTTCCTGACAGTCCCCCCAAAACCAATCGCAACCCTTATGCAGGAGCACGTGTAGCGGCTCCAACAACGTGCTCAAGTTCGGCAGAAAGTTCCTGAAATAGTTCAACAGTCCCAGAAATGAACGCAACTCCGATGTGTTGCAGGGCCGGGGTGCTTGTCGAATTGCCTCTGTTTTGGATTCGGTAGACCGAATCCCATCTGCAGCAACCCTCCTGCCCAGAAACTCAACCTCAGGAGCTAAGAACACACATTTAGACTTCTTGAGTCACAGGCCTACCCGGTCCAGTCAGCGTAGCACCTCTCCAGGTTGTGGAGGTGTTCCTCGGTGTCTCGACCCGTGATGAGGATGTCGTCCTGGAATACGATCGTTCCAGGAATGGATTTAAGCAGGCTTTCCATGTTTCGTTGAAAAATCGCGGCCGCTGATCGAATGCCAAACGGACACCTGTTATAAACGAACAGTCCCTTGTGCGGGGTGATGGTGGTCAGTAGTTTAGATTCGTTGGCCAGTTCCTGGGTCAGATAGGCTGAAGTGAGGTCCAACTTGGTGAACAGCTTGCCGCCTGCCAGCGTGGCGAAGAGGTCCTCCGCTCTCGGGAGCGGGTATTGGTCTTGTAGGGACACCCGATTGATGGTGGCCTTGTAGTCGCCTCAGATCCTGACAGAGCCATCCGCTTTTAGGACGGGAACGATGGGGCTCGCCCAGTCACTGAATTCAACAGGTGAGATGATGCCCTCTCTCAACAGCCGGTCCAATTCGCTCTCGATCGTTTCCCGCATCACATACAGCACCGCTCTGGCTTTGTGGTGCACTGGCCTGGCGTCCAGGGTGATGTGTATCACTACTTTAGTGCCTTTGAAAGTCCCGACGCCAGGTTGGAATAGTGAATCAAATTGTTGTGGGACTTGTGAGCACGAACTTCGCTCCACAGATGACATTGCGTGAACATCCCCCCATTTCCAGTTCATCTCGGCTAACCAGCTCCTCCCCAACAGTGCGGGACCATTACCCGGGACAATCCAGAGTGGCAGCCGATTCACTGATCCATTGTGTGTGACCGCCAACATTGCACTGCCTAGCATCGGAATGATTTCTTGAGTGTAAGTCTGTAATTGTGTCTCGATACCTGCTAATTTGGGTCTACTGGCTTTAAGTGGCCATAGTTTCTCAAATTGCTGATCACCCATGAGTGACTGGCTGGCCCCAGTGTCCAGCTCCATGAGTACTGGGATACCGTTTAATAAAACCCTCAGCATCATTGGTGGAGTTCTGGTGTATGAACTGTGAATATTCGCCACATGGACCCGCTGAACCTCGGCGTCCATCGATTTGCCCCAAGAGTCATCCTGACTCAAAGAACCCTCTTCTGGTCCATCCGCCTCATATATTAGTCTGGTTGCAGACTTCCTGCACATTCGAGCTAAATGGCCACTGAGATTGCAGTTCCTGCAGACAAACTGTTGAAATCTGCAAGATCTGGCTGAGTGTTTTCCCCCACACCTCCAGCATGAGTTAAAGTTTCCATTGTTGGGAACAAAGGGACTATGGCCAGGCATTCCGCGCTGACTGTCCCTTTGACTGCTCTTAAGTACCCTATTAGTGGGTGTCAATGGCCCCATCCCGGGCCGCATTGTCCACTGTGATGGCGGGAATGTCCGTTCAGCCTGCCATTGTCTCTGTTCAAGTCCTACTTTGGGGTCTATTGCTGCCTGGGGAGTGTCGGACTGCCCCTGCCTGCCTGCGGGGCTCTGAGTCGCATTGATGATGTTGACTCCCTGATCCATCGCTGCGTTAGAGACAGAATTGCATGCGTATATTATTTTCGTCTCTTCTTCCCCTACCATGAAAGTTTGAGCTAACAACGCCACCGCTTCCAAGGTCAAATCCTTGGTCTCAATTAATTTGCGGAAAATTCCCGCATGACCGATGCCCTCGATAAAGAAGTCCCTTAGCTTCTCCCCGCTGCAGGCATCTGTGAACTTACAGAGGATGGCCAAACGCCGGAGGTCCACTACGAAGTCCGGTATGCTCTGTCCTTCACGACGTCGGTGGGTGTAGAATCTGTGTCGCGCCATATGTATGCTACTCGCCGGTTTGAGGTGCTCCCCGATCAATTTGCTAAATTCTTCAAAGGTTTTGTCCGCCGGCTTTTCGGGTGCCAGTAAGTCCTTCATGAGCGCGTGAGTCTTTGGTCCGCGGCTGGTCAAAAGATCAGCCCTTCGCTTGTCAGCCGCTGCATCGCCCAGACATTCTTTCATAACGAAACTTTACTGAAGTCTCTCGACAAAATCGTCCCAGTCTTCCCCAACGCAGTACCGTTCCTCTGTGGTACCGGTGGCCATCCTCGTGGGTCGTGAATTCCCGTTTCTCGCCGCCAATGTAAAGTCCTCACTCTACAGCATGAAACCACACGAGGCACATTCTGGGGACAAGGTCACTTTGTGACCTTAACTCTTTATTCACAGGACTCCAAAGCCAATGGCCCTGCGAGGGACCTCCCTTTTCATACCTGTGTGATCAGGTAAGGAGTGTCTCCCACAAGTTCACCCCTTGTGGTCAAGGTGTGCATCTAGGCTGAGTGTATACAGTAATACAGTGGTGTTACATTGTGGTTACATACATGACAACTCCCAGGGCAGGTACAGCACTGGTTAGATACGGAGTAAGCTCCCTCTACACTGTCCCATCAAACACTCCCAGGGCAGGTACAGCATGGGGTTAGATACAGAGTAAAGCTCCCTCTACACTGTCTCATCACACACTCCCAGGGCAGGTACAGCATGGGGTTAGATACAGAGTAAAGCTCCCTCTACACTGTCCCATCAAACACTCCCAGGGCAGGTACAGCACGGGTTAGATACAGAGTAAAGCTCCCTCTACATTGTCCCATCAAACACTCCCAGGGCAGGTACAGCATGGGGTTAGATACAGAGCAAAGCTCCCACTATACTGTCCCATCACACACTCCCAGGACAGGTACAGCATCTGTTATATACAGAGTAAAGCTCCCTCTACACTGTCCCATCAAACACTCCCAGGGCAGGTACAGCATGGGATTAGATACAGAGCAAAGCTCCCACTATACTGTCCCATCACACACTCCCAGGACAGGTACAGCATCTGTTATATACAGAGTAAAGCTCCCTCTACATTGTCCCATCAAACACTCCCGGGGCAGGTGCAGCACGGGTTAGATACAGAGTAAAGCTCCCTCTACACTGTCCCATCAAACACTCCCAGGGCAGGTACAGCCTGGGCTACCTACAGAGTAAAACTGCCTTTACACTGTCCCATCAAACACTCCCCGGGCAGGTACGGCATGGGATAGATACAGAGTAAAGCTCCCTCTACATTGTTCCATCACACAGTCCCAGGGCAGGTACAGCACGGGTTAGATACAGAGTAAAGCTCCCTCTGCACTGTCCCATCAAACACTCTCAGTGTTATGCATGTTAACTGGGTTTTACCTGCCACCGGAGGGCGCGATTGTCGGAGTGCTAATGGTCACTGGCAGACATAGAAACATAGAAAATATGGAAACATAGAAAATAGGTGCAGGAGTAGGCCATTCAGCCCTTCCAGCCTGCACCACCATTCAATGAGTTCATGGCTGAACATGCAACTTCAGTATCCATTCCTGCTTTCTCACCATACCCCTTGATTCCCCTAGTAGTAAGGACTACATCTCACTCCTTTTTGAATATATTTAGTGAATTGGCCTCAACAACTTTCTGTTGTAAAGAATTCCACAGGTTCACCACTCTCTGGGTGAAGAAGTTTCTCCTCATCTCGGTCCTAAATGGCTTACCCCTTATCCTGAGACTGTGTCCCCTGGTTCTGGACTTATCCACATTATACTTCATCTGCCATGCATTTGCCCACTCACCTAACCTATCCAAGTCACTCTGCAGCCTCATAGCATCCTCCTCACAGCTCACACTGCCACCCAACTTAGTGTCATCCGCAAATTTGGAGATACTACATTTAATCCCCTCGTCTAAATCATTAATGTACAGTGTAAACAGCTGGGGCCCCAGCACAGAACCTTGCGGTACCCCACTAGTCACTGCCTGCCATTCTGAAAAGTACCCGTTTACTCCTACTCTTTGCTTCCTGTCTGACAACCAGTTCTCAATCCACGTCAGCACACTACCCCCAATCCCATGTGCTTTAACTTTGCACACTAATCTCTTGTGTGGGACCTTGTCGAAAGCCTTCTGAAAGTCCAAATACACCACATCAACTGGTTCTCCCTTGTCCACTCTACTGGAAACATCCTCAAAAAATTTCAGGAGATTTGTCAAGCATGATTTCCCTTTCACAAATCCATGCTGACTTGGACCTATCATGTCACCTCTTTCCAAATGCGCTGCTATGACATCCTTAATAATTGATTCCATCATTTTACCCACTACTGAGGTCAGGCTGACCGGTCTATAATTCCCTGTTTTCTCTCTCCCTCCTTTTTTAAAAAGTGGGGTTACATTGGCTACCCTCCACTCCATAGGAACTGATCGAGAGTCAATGGAATGTTGGAAAATGACTGTCAATGCATCCGCTATTTCCAAGGCCAACTCCTTAAGTACTCCGGGATGCAGACCATCAGGCCCTGGGGATTTATCGGCCTTCAATCCCATCAATTTCCCCAACACAATTTCCCGACTAATAAGGATTTCCCTCAGTTCCTCCTTCTTACTAGACCCTCTGACTCCTTTTATATCCGGACGGTTGTTTGTGTCCTCCTTCGTGAATCCTGAACCAAAGTACTTGTTCAATTGGTCCGCCATTTCTTTGTTCCCCGTTATGACTTCCCCTGATTCTGACTGCAGGGGACCTACGTTTGTCTTTACTAACCTTTTTCTCTTTACATATCTATAGAAAATTTTGCAGTTTGTTTTAATGTTCCCTGCAAGTTTCCTCTCGTACTCTATTTTCCCTGCCCTAATCAAACCCTTTGTCCTCCTCTGCTGACTTCTAAATTTCTCCCAGTCCCCGGGTTCGCTGCTATTTCTGGCCAATTTGTATGCCACTTCCTTGGCTTTAATCTATCCCTGATTTCCCTTGATAGCCACGGTTGAGCCACCTTCCTTTTTTATTTTTACGCCAGACAGGAATGTACAATTGTTGTAGTTCATCCATGCGGTCTCTAAATGTCTGCCACTGCCCATCCACTGTCAACCCCTTAAGTATCATTCGCCAATCTATCCTAGCCAATTCACGCCTCATACCTTCAAAGTTACCCTTCTTTAAGTTCTGGACCATGGTCTCTGAATTAACTGTTTCATTCTCCATCCTAATGCAGAATTCCACCATATTATGGTCACTCTTCCCCAAGGGACCTCGCACAACGAGATTGCTAATTAATCCTCTCTCATTACACAACACCCAGTCTAAGATGGCCTCCCCTTTGTTGGTTCCTCGACATATTGGTCTAGAAAACCATCCCTTATGCACTCCAGGAAATCCTCCCCCACTGTATTGCTTCCAGTTTAATTAGCCCAATCTATATGCATATTAAAGTCACCCATGATAACTGCTGCACCTTTATTGCATTCACCCCTAATTTCCTGTTTGATTCCCTCCCCAACCTCACTACTCCTGTTTGGTGGTCTGTACACAACACCCACTCGCATTTTCTGCCCCTTGGTATTCCGTAGCTCCACTCATACAGATTCCACATCATCCAAGCTAATGTCATTCCTTACAATTGCATTAATTTCCTCTTTAACCAGCAACACCACCCCGCCTCCTTTTCCTTTCTGTCTATCCTTCCTAAATGTTGAATACCCCTGGATGTTGAGGTCCCAGCCTTGGTCACCCTGGAGCCATGTCTCCGTGATGCCAATTACATCATACCCGTTAACTGCTATCTGCGTCCCGAGAATCGTCGTGTTCCAAGATGACATCCTGATCACCGGTCGCGATGCCATCGAACACCTGCACAACCTGGAAGAGGTTCTACATCATCTGGACAGAGTGGGACTCAGGCTAAAATGCTCCAAGTGTGTTTTCATGGCACTCGAAGTCGAATTCCTGGGGAGAAAGATTGCAGCAGACGGCATCAGGCCTACAGACTCGAAGACGGAGGCCATCAAGAATGCACCCAGACCCCAGAGTGTGACAGAGCTGCGTTCGTTCCTTGGTCGTCTCAACGATTTCGGTAACTTTCCACCTAGTTTGAGCACATTGCTGAAAAAGGGTAACGACTGGGTTTGGGGCAAATCTCAAGACAGAGCCTTTGAGAAGGCCAGGAACCTGCTATGTTCCAATAAATTACTGGTACACTGTGACCCATGTAAGCGGTTAATGCTGGCCCGCGACGTCTCATCATATGGGGTCGGTTGTGTGCTCCTGTAAGCCAATATATCAGGCAAACTCCAACCAGCAGTCTGTCTAAGGCTGAAAGAGCCTATGGTATGGTAGAGAAAGGGGCTTTAGCATGCGTATATGGGATTAGGAAACTGCACCAATTCCTGTTTGGGCTTTGGTTTGAGCTTGAAACAGACCACAAGCCGCTCATTTCATTGTTTTCTGAAAACAAAGGGGTAAACACCAATGCCTCATCTCGCATCCAAAGATGGGCACTGACAATATACGCTTATGATTACGTCATCCGCCACAGACCAGGCTCTGTAAACTATGCTGATGTGCTTAGGCAGCTACCATTGCCGACAACTGAGGTGGAAATGCCACAGCCCGCAGACTTGCTGCTGGTCATGGATGCTGTTACGTATGTAAACATTGTAACTGTGTAAGACTTGCCACCAGAGGGCGCAACTGTTGGAGGCCCAAGTGTCACCTGCACACCTCGTGCAAGGGAGTATAAAAGGTTGCCTGCCATGCTGCTTAGGCACTCTGGCATTGTATTAAAGGGGCTAAGGTCACATCAGTTTTAGCTCACAGTACTCAGTGTCGTGGAGTTCTTCCATACTAAACAATTGGCGACGAGTAACAGATTGCGAACTCTCACACGGTCATGGCTGCCGTTGGTATTTTAGAGAGATTTGTAGAGGGTGATGATTGGGAAGCCCTCGTTGAGCATCTCGACCAGTACTTCGTGGCCAACGAGCTGGATGGGGACTATAAAACGATCAAGCGCGCGGCGATTCTCCTCACCGTGTGTGGGTCCACAATAGACGGCCTCATCCAGAATCCGCTAGCACCGGAGAAACCAGCGGAGAAGACATATACAGAGTTGTATCCGCTGGTTCGGGAACACCTCAAGCCGAAGGAGAGCGTCTTAATGGCCGGGTATCACTTCTACACGTACCACCGCTCCGAGGGCCAGGACGTGGCGAGTTATGTCGCCGACCTGAGACACCTTGCAGGAACTTGCGAATTTGATGGATTTTGGGGGGAAATGCTGCGGGACGTTTTTGTGCTTGGCATCGGCCACGAGGTCATTCTTCGCAAGCTGCTGTCCACCGAATCCCTGGACCTGAGCAAGGCCATCACGATAGCCCAGGCATTCATATCCACGAGCGACAATACCAGACAGATATCTTCCCAGCATCGAAGCTCACCGGCAAGTACTGTGCAGAAAATAACGTCGCGAGCAGGCAGAACTGCATATGGCAGGACCTACACGTCTGCAGCTGCAAGACCAACGATGACTCGGAGTCCGCCATCGGGCGTGAATGCAAGTCCATTAGCATCATGTTGGCACTGCGGAGGTTAATCATCGAGCCCATCAATGTCGCTTCAAGCACTACGTGTGTAAAGGCTGCGAAACAATGTGCAAGTGTGCCGTGACTCACCACGTGGCAGAGTCGGCAGAGGATGATCGATCCGGCGCAGATCACACAGAACAAACAAGAGAGGCAACTCAACCCGAGGAAGAAGTGTATGGGTACACACCTTCACCACCAAGAGCCCTCCTATTATGCTGAAAGTCAAATTGAACGGTATTCCGGTATCAATGGAATTGGACACGGGGGCGAGTCAGTCAATTATGAGCCAGAAGGCTTTTGAGAAACTGTGGGGCAACAAGGCACAAAGGCCCAAACTGAGCCCGATTCAGGCAAAGCTGTGCACCTACACCAAAGAGCTCATACCAGTCATTGGCAGTGCGGCAGTGAAGGTATCGTACGATGGAGCTGTGCCTGACCTATCACTGTGGATCGTACCAGGCGATGGCCCAACGCTGTTCGGCAGAAGCTGGCTGGGAAAGATTGGGCGGAACTGGGACAACATCAAAGCACTGTCTTCAGTGGACGATGTGCTCAAGTGTTGAGCAAGTTACCGTCGCTATTTGAACCAGCATCGGCAACTTCACAGGTGCCAAGGTCCAGATCCATCTAGTCCCCGATGCACGGCCCGTCCATCACAAGGCTCAGGCGGTTCCATACACGATGAAGGAGAAAGTCGAGATCGAACTGGACAGACTTCAACGAGAGGAAATCATATCACCAGTCGAGTTCAGCGAGTGGGCCAGTCCGATTGTTCCGGTGTTGAAAAGCGATAACATGGTCAGAATCTGCGGAGACTACAAGGTAACGATTAACCGAGTCTCACTACAGGACCAGTACCCACTGCCCAAAATTAAATGAAGTCGTTTCACCGACGCAAAGTTAAAATGTCCATCCAGTCAGATTGTCTCTTATGGGGTAATCACGCGGTTTTGCCAAAAAAAGGCAGGGAAACGATTATAGGCGATGTGCAAAATACCTACCCAGACATAGTCATGATGAAGACTATAGCCAGGTCGCATGTTTGGTGGCCCGGCATTGACTCGGACTTAGAGCCATGTGTACACCAGTGCAACACGTGCTCACACTGAGCAATGCACCAAGGGAGGCTCCATTGAGTCTGTGATCATGGCCCTCCAAACCGTGGTTCAAGATCCACGTAGATTTTGCTGGCCCTTTCGAGGAAAGATGTTTTTAGTGGTAGTGGACGCTTACTCCAAATGGTTTGAATGTGTAATCATGTCATCCAGCACGTCCACAGCCACCATTGAAAGCCTCCGGGCCATGTTTGCCACCCATGGCCTGCCCGACGTCCTTGTCAGTGACAATGGACCGTGTTTCGCCAGCTCGGAATTCCACAAGTTAATGGCCAGTAATGACACCAAGCATGTCAGGTCTGTCCCTTTCAAACCCGCGTCTAACGGTCAAGTGGAGCGGGCTGTCCAATCCATTAAGCAGAGCCGAAAACGCGTGACTCATGGCTCCCTACAGACCCGGTCGCTCACCGGGGTCCCTCCTGCCAAGCTGTTAATGAAGAGAGGCCTCAAAACCAGGCTCTCCCTTGTACACCCGGATCTCGATGATCACGTCGAAACCAGAAAGCAACAGCAGCGATGGTACGACGATCGCGCGGCCGTATCACGTGCCATTGCTGTTCGTGACCCTGTGTTTGTCCTGAATTATGGTCATGGTCCAAAGTGGGTTGCTGGCACGGTTTTGGCCAAGGAGGGGAACCGGGTGTGAGTAGACAAACTGTTAAATGGCCAAACGTGCAAGAGGCTCATCGACCAAACCAAACTGTGATTCACAGACAACCCAGAACAAACTGAAGATGACATCATCATCGACCAACCAACACACATCCAACCATTAGCTGACCCTTGTGTCATTCACAAAGACGAACCGACCATCCTCGACAGTCCTTTCAGACCGACTGCTCCGCAATGCAGCAATGGTCCTACTAACTACCCAAGCTTGGGTTCGAACTGAGAAGATCAACCAGGGAGCGGAAGGCCCCGGACCATCTCAACTTGTAAATACAACCTGTACCAAGGACTTTGGGGGGAATGATGTTATGTATGTGAACTGGGTTTTACCAGACACCAGAGGGCGCGACTGTCGGAGTGCTAATGGTCACTGGCAGACACGTGCAAGCCATGTATATAATGTTGGCAGCCATGTTGAATCCTCACTTTGAGAGTAAATAAACTGGAGTAAGGTCATGTCTGAATTAGCTCACCGTACTTAGCCTTGTGGAGTTATTCAATATTTAACACGCAGGGCAGGTACAGCATGGGGTTAGATCCAGAGTAAAGCTCCCCCTACACTGGCCCATCAAACATTCCCAGGGCAGGTACAGGGGGTTAGATACAGAGTAAAGCTCCCTCTACACTGTCCCATCAAACACTCCCAGGGCTGGTACAGCACGGCGTTAGATACAGAGTAAAGCTCCCTCTACACTGTCCCATCACACACTCCCAGGGCAGGTACAGCATGGGGTTAGATACAGAGTAAAGCACCCTCTACACTGTACCATCAAACACTCCCAGGGCAGGTACAGCACGGGGTTAGATACAGAGTAAAGCTCCCTCTGCACTGTCCCATCAAACACTCCCTGGGCAGGTACAGCATGGGGTTAGATACAGAGTAAAGCTCCCTCTACACTGTCCCATCAAACACTCCCAGGGCAGGTACAGCACTGGGTTAGATACAGAATAAAACTCCCTCTGCACTGTCCCATCAAACACTCCCTGGGCAGGTATAGAACAGGGTTAGATACAGAGTAAAGCTCCCTCTACACTGTACCATCAAACACTCCCACGGCAGGTACAGCACGGGGTTAGATACAGAATAAAGCTCCGTCTACACTGTCCCATCAAACACTCCCAGGACAGGTACAGGGGGTTAGATACAGAGTAAAGCTCCCTCTACACTGTCCCATCAAACACTCCCAGGGCAGGTACAGCACGGGGTTAGAAAGAGAGTAAAGCTCCCTCTACACTGTCCCATCAAACATTCCAGGGCAGGGACAGGGGGTTAGATACACAGTAAAGCTCCCTCTACACTGCCCCATCAAACACTCCCAGGCCATGTATAGGGGGTTAGATACAGAGTAAAGCTCCCTCTGCACTGTCCCATCAAACATTCCCAGGGCAGGTACAGCATGGGGTTAGATACAGAGTAAAGCTCCCTCTACACTGTCCCATCAAACACTCCCAGGGGGTTCAGGCTGGGTGAGAGGGGTGCGGTCTGCTGGTGATTTTCTGAGCTTTGTTCCGCTGGGCGAACCGAGGAAAGGAGAAGTTCAGAAACATCTGCGATGGGCAGCCGGCCGTGTCGGCGAGAGAGAGATAAACATCCGGACAGCCCAGCCCCTGGGGAGTCAGCTCGCTCGCTCACTCACTGGCTCAGTCCCTGGGGGCTCAGACATCACACGCTGCGGGAGGCAGATCAATCCGCCAGCGCAGTGTCACGGGCAGGATCGGCGATGGCGAGAGCTGCGTTCCCAACCTTGGCGGTGAGACTCCTGGTGTTGGCAACTGTGGTCGACGGTGAGTGTGGGGGGAGAGGTCTCGGAGTGAGGGAGGGGGAGCTCAGTGGCGTGTGAGGGGGGACTTGTGAGGCCAGGAGGTGGTGTTGGAAGGTGGAGGCAGGGGTTGGAAGGTGGGGGGGAGGGGGTAGTGCCTAGCGATGGTCGGTGGGGGCCTCGGAGGGGTGTGTCGGCCTGCGGGGGATGTCTCAGAGCCGGCTGTCAGAGGAGAAGGTAGGGATCTGCAAAGCGCCGGAGGGGGTGAATCTCCCGACTCGAAGATGAGCCTGAACATTAATGTCGTAGCTCGGTAATGGCACTGAGAGGAAGGGCCTGACTTCAGGACTTGCGTCAGTCCTTGTTTGGGTCACACTGGGAGCACTGAGCACAGTTCTGGCGGCCATGCTATAGAAAGGATCAAGAGGTGCCAGAAAAGGTGCAACAATGATTCACCAGGGTGATAATAGAACTGAAAGCCAACAACTATCAGGGACGTTTGATCTGGCTGGGATGATATTGCACCCGAAAAGGCAATGATGAGGGGCGGGCTGATAGAGTTCTGCAAAATTGTGAAAAGTTTGATTGAGGGGGCAGTGAGAATATGTGTGTTCTTGTGGTGGGGAGCAGAACCAGGGGCCATCAATATAAGATCGTCACTAATAATCCTGTGGGGAATTCAGGAGAAATATCTTTACCCAGAGAGGGGTGAGATGGGGATATAGACATCTTTACACTGGGAATGGTGAGATGGGGATATAGACATCTTTACACTGGGAATGGTGAGATGGAGATATAGACATCTTTACCCAGAGAATGGTGAGATGGAGATATAGACATCTTTACCCAGGGAATGGTGAGATGGGGATATAGACATCTTTACACTGGGAATGGTGAGATGGAGATATAGACATCTTTACCCAGGGAATGGTGAGATGGGGATATAGACATCTTTACCCAGGGAATGGTGAGATGGGGATATAGACATCTTTACACTGGGAATGGTGAGATGGAGATATAGACATCTTTACCCAGGGAATGGTGAGATGGAGATATAAACATCTTTACCCAGAGAGGGGTGAGATGGGGATATAGACATCTTTACCCAGGGAATGGTGAGATGGGGATATAGACATCTTTACATTGGGAATGGTGAGATGGGGATATAGACATCTTTACACTGGGAATGGTGAGATGGGGATATAGACATCTTTACACTGGGAATGGTGAGATGGAGATATAGACATCTTTACACTGGGAATGGTGAGATGGGGATATAGACATCTTTACAATGGGAATGGTGAGATGGGGATATAGACATCTTTACCCAGGGAATGGTGAGAGGGGGATATAGACATCTTTACCCAGAGAATGGTGAGATGGGGATATAGACATCTTTACCCAGGGAATGGTGAGAGGGGGATATAGACATCTTTACCCAGAGAATGGTGAGATGGGGATATAGACATCTTTACCCAGAGAATGGTGAGATGGAGATATAGACATCTTTACCCAGAGAATGGTGAGATGGAGATATAGACATCTTTACCCAGAGAATGGTGAGATGGGGATATAGACATCTTTACACTGGGAATGGTGAGATGGAGATATAGACATCTTTACCCAGAGAGGGGTGAGATGGGGATATAGACATCTTTACCCAGAGAGGGGTGAGATGGGGATATAGACATCTTTACCCAGGGAATGGTGAGATGGAGATATAGACATCTTTACCCAGAGAGGGGTGAGATGGGGATATAGACATCTTTACCCAGAGAGGTGTGAGATGGGGATATAGACATCTTTACCCAGAGAGGTGTGAGATGGGGATATTGACATCTTTACCCAGAGAGGTGTGAGATGGGGATATAGACATCTTTACCCAGGGAATGGTGAGATGGGGATATAGACATCTTTACACTGGGAATGGTGAGATGGAGATATAGACATCTTTACCCAGAGAGGGGTGAGATGGGGATATAGACATCTTTACCCAGAGAGGTGTGAGATGGGGATATAGACATCTTTACCCAGAGAGGAGTGAGAGGGGGATATAGACATCTTTACCCAGGGAATGGTGAGATGGAGATATAGACATCTTTACCCAGAGAGGGGTGAGATGGGGATATAGACATCTTTACCCAGAGAGGTGTGAGATGGGGATATAGACATCTTTACCCAGAGAGGAGTGAGAGGGGGATATAGACATCTTTACCCAGAGAATGGTGAGATGGGGATAGAGACATCTTTACCCAGAGAATGGTGAGATGGGGATATAGACATCTTTACCCAGAGAGGGGTGAGATGGGGATAGAGACATCTTTACCCAGAGAGAGGTGAAATGGGGATATAGACATCTTTACCCAGGGAATGGTGAGATGGGGATATAGACATCTTTACCCAGAGAATGGTGAGATGGGGATATGGACATCTTTACCCAGAAAATGGTGAGATGGGGATATAGACATCTTTACCCAGAGAATGGTGAGATGGGGATACAGACATCTTTACCCAGGGAATGGTGAGATGGGGATATAGACATCTTTACCCAGAGAATGGTGAGATGGGGATAGAGACAGCTTTAACCAGGGAATGGTGAGATCGGGATATAGACATCTTTTCACAGGGAATGGTGAGATGGGGATATAGACAGCTTTAACCAGGGAATGGTGAGATCGGGATATAGACATCTTTTCACAGGTAATGGTGAGATGGGGATATAAACATCTTTACACAGGGAATGGTGAGATGGGGAAATAGACATCTTTACCCAGAGAGGGGTGAGATGGGGATATAGACATCGTTACCCAGAGAATGGTGAGATGGGGATATAGACATATTTTCCCAGAGAATGGTGAGATGGGGATATAGACATCGTTACCCAGAGAATGGTGAGATGGGGATATAGACATCTTTTCCCAGAGAATGGTGAGATGGGGATATAGACATCTTTTCCCAGAGAATGGTGAGATGAGGATATAGACATCTTTTCCCAGAGAATGGTGAGATGGGGATATAGACATCTTTACCCAGGGAATGGTGAGATGGGGATATAGACATCTTTACCCAGAGAATGGTGAGATGGGGATATAGACATCTTTACCCAGAGAATGGTGAGATGGGGATATAGACATATTTACCCAGAGAGGAGTGAGAGGGGGATATAGACATCTTTACCCAGGAGGGGTGAGATGGGGATATAGACATCTTTACCCAGAGAGTGGTGAGATGGGGATACAGACATCTTTACCCAGAGAATGGTGAGATGGGGACATAGACATCTTTACCCAGAGAATGGTGATATGGGGATAGAGACATCTTTTCACAGGGAATGGTGAGATGGGGATATAGACATCTTTACCCAGGGAATGGTGAGATGGGGATATAGACATCTTTACACTGGGAATGGTGAGATGGGGGATATAGACATCTTTACACTGGGAATGGTGAGATGGGGAGAACGACATCTTTACCCAGAGAGAGGTGAGATGGGGATATAGATATCTTTACCCAGAGAGGGGTGAGATGGGGATATAGATATCTTTACCCAGAGAGGGGTGAAATGGGGATATAGACATCTTTACCCAGGGAATGGTGAGATGGGGATATAGACATCTTTACCCAGGGAATGGTGAGATGGGGATATAGACATCTTTACCCAGAGAATGGTGAGATGGGGATATAGATATCTTTACCCACAGAGGGGTGAGGTGGGGATATAGACATCTTTACTCGGGGAACGGTGAGAGGGGGATATAGACATCTTTACCCAGAGAGGGGTGAGATGGGGATATAGACATCTTTACCCAGAGAATGGTGAGATGGGGATATAGACATCTTCACCCAGAGAGGGGTGAGATGGGGATATAGACATCTTTACCCAGGGAATGGTGAGATGGGGGTATAGACATCTTTAACCAGGGAATGGTGAGATGGGGATATAGACATCTTTACCCAGAGTGGGGTGAGAGGGGGATATAGACATCTTTGCCCAGAGAGGGGTGAGATGGGGATATAGACATCTTTACCCAGAGAGGGATGAGATGGGGATATAGATACCTTTACCCAGAGAATGGTGAGATGCGGATATAGACATTGATACCCAGAGAGGGGTGAGATGGGGATATAGACATCTTTACCCAGAGAGTGGTGAGATGGGCATATAGACATCTTTACCCAGAGAATGGTGAGATGGGGATATAGACATCTTTACCCAGAGAGCGGTGAGATGGGGATATAGACATCTTTACCCAGAGAGGGATGAGATGGGGATATAGACATCTTTACCCAGAGAGGGGTGAGATGGGGATATAGACATCTTTACCCAGAGAGTGGTGAGATGGGGATATAGACATCTTTACCCAGTGAGGGGTGAGATGGGGATATAGACATCTTTACCCAGAGAATGGTGAGATGGGGACATAGACATCTTTACCCAGAGAGGGGTGAGATGGGGATAGAGACATCTTTTCACAGGGAATGGTGAGATGGGGATATAGACATCTTTACCCAGATAATGGTGAGATGGGAATATAGACATCTTTACCCAGAGAGGGGTGAGATGGGGATATAGACATCTTTACCCAGAGAATGGTGAGATGGGGATATAGACATCTTTACCCAGGGAATGGTGAGATGGGGATATAGACATCTTTACCCAAGAATGGTGAGATGGGGATATAGACATCTTTACCCAGAGAGGGGTGAGATGGGGATATAGACATCTTTACCCAGAGAATGGTGAGATGGGGATATAGACATCTTTACCCAGAGAATGGTGAGATGGGAATATAGACATCTTTACCCAGAGAGGGGTGAGTTGGGGATATAGACATCTTTACCCAGAGAATGGTGAGATGGGGATATAGACATCTTTACCCAGGGAATGGTGAGATGGGGATATAGACATCTTTACCCAGAGAGGGGTGAGATGGGGATATAGACATCTTTACCCAGAGAGAGGTGAGATGGGAATATAGACATCTTTACCCAGAGAGGGGTGAGATGGGGATATAGGCATCTTTACCCAGAGAGGGGTGAGATGGGGATATAGACATCTTTACCCAGAGAGGACTGAGATGGGGATATAGACATCTTTACCCAGGGAATGGTGAGATGGGAATATAGACATCTTTACCCAGAGAGGGGTGAGATGGGGATATAGACATCTTTACCCAGAGAGGGGTGAGATGGGGATATAGACATCTTTACCCAGGGAATGGTGAGATGGGGATATAGACATCTTTACCCAGAGAATGGTGAGAGGGGGATATAGACATCTTTACCCAGAGAATGATGAGATGGGGATATAGACATCTTTACCCAGAAAGCTGTGAGCTGGGGATATAGACATCTTTACCCAGAGAAGGGTGAGATGGGGATATAGACAACTTTATCCAGAGAAGGGTGAGATGGGGATATGGACATCTTTACCCAGAGAATGGTGAGAGGGGGATATATACATCTTTACCCAGAGAGAGGTGAGATGGGGATATAGACATCTTTACCCAGAAAGGTGTGAGATGGGGATATAGACATCTTTACCCAGAGAATGGTGAGATGGGGATATAGACATCTTTACCCAGAGAAGGGTGAGATGGGGATAGAGACATCTTTACCCAGGGAATGGTGAGATGGGGATATAGACATCTTTACCCAGAGAGGGGTGAGATGAGGATAGAGACATCTTTACCCAGGGAATGTTGAGATGGGGATATAGACATCTTTGCCCAGAGAAGGGTGAGATGGGGATATAGACATCTTTACCCAGAGAAGGGTGAGATGGGGATATAGACAACTTTATTCAGAGAATGGTGAGATGGGGATATAGACATCTTTACCCAGGGAAGGGTGAGATGGGGATATAGACATCTTTACCCAGAGAGGGGTGAGATGGGGATATAGACAACTTTATCCAGAGAAGGGTGAGATGGGGATATAGACAACTTTATTCAGAGAATGGTGAGATGGGGATATAGACATCTTTACCCAGGGAAGGGTGAGATGGGGATATAGACATCTTTACCCAGAGAGGGGTGAGATGGGGATATAGACAACTTTATCCAGAGAATGGTGAGATGGGGATATAGACAACTTTATCCAGAGAATGGTGAGATGGGGATATAGACATCTTTACCCAGAGAGGGGTGAGATGGGGATATAGACATCTTTACCCAGAGACGGGTGAGATGGGGATATAGACATCTTTACCCAGGGAATGTTGAGATGGGTGATGTAGACAGATTCAGTGAGTGGGCAAGGACATTGCAAATGGAATATCACGTTGAGAAATGTGAATTATCCACTTTGGTGGTGTAAATACAAAATTGAGTATTTCTAAATGGTCAGAGATTGGGAAATGTTGTAGTTCAGAGGGACTTGGGTGTTCTTGTACATAAATCACTGAAAGTTAACCAGCAGGTACAGCAAGCAGTTAGGAAAGCAAATGGTATGTTGGCCTTTATTACAGGATGATTTGGGTATAAGAGTATACACATCTGAGACCACACCTGGAGTATTGTGTACAGTTTTGGTCTCCTTACCTCAGGAAGGCTATACTTGCCATAGAGGGAGTGCAGCGAAGGTTCACAGACTGATTCCTGGGATGGGGAGATTGTCCTATGAGGAGAGATTGAGTAGACTAGGCCGATATTCTCTTGCGTTTAGAAGAATGAGAGGTGATCTCATTGAAAGATACAAAATTCTTACAGGGCTTGACAGGGTAGATGCTGGGAGGATGTTTCCCCTGGGCTACGGAGTCTGGAACCAGGGGTCACAGTCTCAGGATAAGGGGTCGGCCATTTAGGACTGAGATGAGGAGAAATTTCTTCACTCAGAGTGGTGAATCTCTGGAATTCTCTGCCCCAGGGGGCTGTGGAGGCTCAGTATTTGAGTATATTCAAGGCGGAGATCGATAGGTTTTTGGACATGAAGAGGGATCTGGGGAATGGGCGGGAAAGTGGAGTTGAGGTCGAAGATCAGCCGTGATCTCATTGAATGTCGGAGCAGGCTCGAGGGGCCGAATGGCCGACACCTGCTCCTAATTCTTATGTTCAAATCTATTTATGAGACTGTGGCACTCGCTCCCACGGGGAGGGGTTGAGGTGAATAGTATCGATGTATTTAAGGGGATGTTGGATAAACCCATGAGGGAGAAAGGAATAGAAGGATATGGTGATAGGGGTGAGATGGAGAGGGGTGGGAAGGGGCTGGTGTGGAGGTTAGTTTCTGTGCTGTGCATTCTATGAACATGACTTTTGGACGCTTCTTTTAACAGCAGCAACTGGCATTTACAACAGTGCTATTAGCCTGGTAAAACGTCTCAAGGCACTTCACAGGAGCTTAATCAGACAGTGAATACTGCCCCTCCGACAGTGCGGTGCTCCCTCAGTACTGCCCCTCCGACAGTGCGGTGCTCCCTCAGTACTGCCCCTCCGACAGTGCGGCGCTCTCTCAGTACTGCCCCTCCGACAGTGCGGTGCTCCCTCAGTACTGCCCCTCCGACAGTGCGGCACTCCCTCAGTACTGCCCCTTCCGACAGTGCGGCACTCCCTCAGTACTGCCCCTTCCGACAGTGCGGTGCTCCCTCAGTACTGCCCCTCCGACAGTGCGGTGCTCCCTCAGTACTGCCCCTCCGACAGTGCGGTGCTCCCTCAGTACTGCCCCTCCGACAGTGCGGCGCTCCCTCAGTACTGCCCCTCCGACAGTGCGGTGCTCCCTCAGTACTGCCCCTCCGACAGTGCGGTGCTCCCTCAGTACTGCCCCTCCGACAGTGCGGCGCTCCCTCAGTACTGCCCCTCCCACAGTGCGGGGCTCCCTCAGTACTGCCCCTCCGACAGTGCGGCGCTCCCTCAGTACTGCCCCTCCCACAGTGCGGGGCTCCCTCAGTACTGCCCCTCCGACAGTGCGGCACTCCCTCAGTACTGCCCCTCCGACAGTGTGGCACTCCCTCAGTACTGCCCCTCCGACAGTGCAGCGCTCCCTCAGTACTGCCCCTCCGACAGTGCGGCGCTCCCTCAGCACTGCCCCTCCGACAGTGCAGCACTCCATCAGTACTGCCCCACCGACAGTGCAGCGCTCCCTCAGTACTGCCCCTCCG
The DNA here is from genome assembly GCF_044704955.1 of Pristiophorus japonicus. Classification (NCBI taxonomy): domain Eukaryota; kingdom Metazoa; phylum Chordata; class Chondrichthyes; family Pristiophoridae; genus Pristiophorus; species Pristiophorus japonicus. Next base: position 171,505 of record NW_027252058.1, on the reverse strand, counting down.
ACAGTGCAGCACTCCATCAGTACTGCCCCTCCGACAGTGCAGCGCTCCCTCAGTACTGCCCCTCCGACAGTGCAGCGCTCCCTCAGTACTGCCCCTCCGACAGTGCAGCACTCCATCAGTACTGCCCCTCCGACAGTGCGGCGCTCCCTCAGTACTGCCCCTCCGACAGTGCGGTGCTCCCTCAGTACTGCCCCTCCGACAGTGCGGCGCTCCCTCAGCACTGCCCCTCCGACAGTGCGGCGCTCCCTCAGTACTGCCCCTCCGACAGTGCGGCGCTCCCTCAGCACTGCCCCTCCGACAGTGCGGCGCTCCCTCAGTACTGCCCCTCCGACAGTGCGGTGCTCCCTCAGTACTGCCCCTCCGACAGTGCAGCGCTCCCTCAGTACTGCCCCTCCTACAGTGAGGCACTCCTTCAGTCCTGCCCCTCTGACAGTGCAGCGCTCCCTCAGTACTGCCCCTCCTACAGTGAGGCACTCCCTCAGTACTGCCCCTCCGACAGTGCAGCACTCCCTCAGTCCTGCCCCTCCGACAGTGCTGCACTCCCTCAGTACTGCCCCTCCGACAGTGCGGCGTTTCCCAGGCTCCTGGTTTCTGTATCGACCTTTGTCTGTGAGATGTTGCCTCTTTAAAACCAGCTCCACATAAACATCTCGTTCCAGGACCCCGGCCCATTCTCCGGCTCATCCCCCACCCACCCATCCTCCTCTCACTCCACCCCCACCCCAGTGCTTGTATCGCGGCTGGAGAGGAGCCAATTGCCCAGTGTGCGGAGTGCTGGGGTTGGTTCCGTGGCCTGGGGCGAGTGGGTAAGAGTGGCATATTCAGACCGGCGATGAGCTGCCATCAACACACACACACATTCTCACTCACACACTCACTCCCACACGCTCACACGCTCACACTCACTCTCACACGCTCACACTCACACACTCACTCTCACACTCACACACTCACACACACACTTACGCACTTACACACTTACACACTCACACACTCACACACACACACACACTCACTCACACACTCACACACTTACACACTCACACACACACTCACAGACACACACACACTCACACACACACTCACACACACACACACTCACACACTCACACACTTACACACTCACACACAACTCACACACACACACACACACTCACACACACACTCACACACACTCACACACACACACTCACACACACTCACACACTCACACACACACTCACACACACTAACACACACACACGCACACACACTCACACACTCACACACACACTCACACACACTCACACACTCACACACACACACGCACACTCACACGCACACTCACACACACACACTCACACGCACACTCACACACACACACTCACACACACACACTCACACGTTCACACACACACTCACACACTCACACACACTCACTCACACACTCACACACACACACTCACTCACACACTCACGCACTCACAGACACACACACACTCACACTCACACACATACTCAGACAC
>NW_027252058.1:72500-77500 GCF_044704955.1 Pristiophorus japonicus | reverse complement strand
CACACACTCTCACCACACACACACACTCACATACTCAGGCACACACTCACACACACAAACACACACTCACACACACTCACAGACACACACGCACACTCACACACTCACACTCACACACTCACACACTCACACGCACACTCACACACACACACACACACACTCAGACATACACACACACTCTGACACACACACACACTCACACACACACTCACACATTCACACACACACACACACACTCTCACCACACTCACACACACACACACTCACACTCACAAACACACACACTCACACACACACACTCACACACTCACATATACTCACACACACACACTCACACACACACGCACAAACTCACACACACACTCATACACACTCACACACACGCACAATCACACTCACACACACAATCACACTCAAACACACAAACACAAACACACACACACTCACGCACACTCACACACTCACACACTCACACACTCACACTCACACACTCATACATACTCACACTCACTCACACACACGCACACACTCACTCACACACACACACTCATACATACACACACTCACACACACTCACACACACACTCACACACACACACTCAAACAAACTCACACACACACACACACAAGCACACACTCACACGAACACACACACTCACACTCAGACACATACACTCACACACACACTCACACTCACACACATGCACACTCACACACTCACACGAACACACACACTCACACACACACACTCACACACGCACTCACACTCACACACTCACACTCACACACACACTCACACACTCACACACTCACACACACACTCACACTCACACACACACACACACACACAATCACACACACACACACTCACACTCTCACACACACACACACACACTCACACACACACACACACACACGCACTCACACACTCACACTCACACACACACACACACTCTCACCAAACACACACTCACACACACACACTCACACACGCACTCACACTCACACACTCACACTCACACACACACTCACACACTCACACTCACACACACACTCACACACTCACACACACTCAATCACACACACACACACTCACACTCTCACACACACTCACACACACTCACACACACACACACACACACTCTCTCTCACACACACACACACTCACATACACACACCCACACACACACACACACTCTCACCAAACACACACACTCACACACACTCACACACACACACGCTCACACTCACACACACACACACTCACACACGCACTCACACTCACACACTCACACTCACACACACACTCACACACTCACACTCACACACGCTCACACTCACACACACACATTCATACATACACACACTCACACACACACTCACACACACACACTCAAACAAACTCACACACACATACACACTCAAGCACACACTCACACGAACACACACTCACACTCAGACACATACACTCGCACACAAACTCACGCTCACACTCACACACACACTTACAACACACACTCACACACACATACACACACACAGACTCACACACACACACTCACACAAACTCACACACACACACACTCACACACATACACTCACACACACTCACACACTCACACTCACACCAAACACACACACTCACACACACACACACACTCACACTCACACACACACTCACACTCACACACTCACACACACACACACACACACAATCACACACACACACACTCACACTCTCACACACACACACTCTGTCTCACACACACACACACTCACATACACACACCCACACACACACACACACTCTCACCAAACACACACACTCACACACACTCACACACACACACGCTCACACTCACACACACACACTCACACATGCACTCACACTCACACACTCACACTCACACACACACTCACACACTCACACTCACACACGCTCACACTCACACACACACATTCATACATACACACACTCACACACACACTCACACACACACACTCAAACAAACTCACACACACATACACACTCAAGCACACACTCACACGAACACACACTCACACTCACACTCACACACACACACACTCACATATACTCACACACACTCACACACACACAAACTCACACACACACACACACACTCACGCTCTCACACTCACACTCACACACACGCACACTCACACTCACACACACACACACTCACACTCACACTCACACACACATACACACTCACACTCACACACACGCACACCCACACACTCACACTCACACTCACACACGCATACACACTCACACTCACTCACTCACACTCACACACACACACTCACACTCAGACACACACACACACACTCAGACACACACACACACAAACACATACGCACACACTCTCACATACACACACCCACACTCACACACACATTCACACACTCACATACACACACACACACTCACACGCACACTCACACACACACACACTCACTCACACACACACTCACTCACACACATACACTCACACACACTCTCACACACTCACACTCACAAACACACACACTCACACACTCACACTCACACACACACTCACACACTCACACTCACACACTCACACACACACTCACACTCACACACACACACACACACAATCACACAAACACACACTCACATTCTCACACACACTCACACACTCAAGCACACACTCACACGAACACACACTCACACTCACACTCACACACACACACACTCACATATACTCACACACACTCACACACACACAAACTCACACACACACACACACTCACGCTATCACACTCACACTCACACACACTCACACTCACACCAAACACACACACTCACACACACACACACACTCACACTCACACACACACTCACACACACACACTCACACACGCACTCACACTCACACACTCACACACACACACACACACTCAGACATACACACACACACACTCACACTCTCACACACACACACACACACACACACACACACAATCACACACACACACACACTCACACTCTCACACACACACACTCTGTCTCACACACACACACACTCACATACACACGCCCACACACACACACACACTCTCACCAAACACACACACTCACACACACTCACACACACACACGCTCACACTCACACTCACACACTCACACACTCACACGCACACTCACACACACACACACACACACTCAGACATACACACACACTCTGACACACACACACACTCACACACACACTCACACATTCACACACACACACACACACTCTCACCACACTCACACACACACACACTCACACTCACAAACACACACACTCACACACACACACTCACACACTCACATATACTCACACACACACACTCACACACACACGCACAAACTCACACACACACTCATACACACTCACACACACGCACAATCACACTCACACACACAATCACACTCAAACACACAAACACAAACACACACACACTCACGCACACTCACACACTCACACACTCACACTCACACACTCATACATACTCACACTCACTCACACACACGCACACACTCACTCACACACACACACTCATACATACACACACTCACACACACTCACACACACACTCACACACACACACTCAAACAAACTCACACACACACACACACAAGCACACACTCACACGAACACACACACTCACACTCAGACACATACACTCACACACACACTCACACTCACACACATGCACACTCACACACTCACACGAACACACACACTCACACACACACACTCACACACGCACTCACACTCACACACTCACACTCACACACACACTCACACACTCACACACTCACACACACACTCACACTCACACACACACACACACACACAATCACACACACACACACTCACACTCTCACACACACACACACTCACACACACACACACACACGCACTCACACACTCACACTCACACACACACACACACTCTCACCAAACACACACTCACACACACACACTCACACACGCACTCACACTCACACACTCACACTCACACACACACTCACACACTCACACTCACACACACACTCACACACTCACACACACTCAATCACACACACACACACTCACACTCTCACACACACTCACACACACTCACACACACACACACACACACTCTCTCTCACACACACACACACTCACATACACACACCCACACACACACACACACTCTCACCAAACACACACACTCACACACACTCACACACACACACGCTCACACTCACACACACACACTCACACACGCACTCACACTCACACACTCACACTCACACACACACTCACACACTCACACTCACACACGCTCACACTCACACACACACATTCATACATACACACACTCACACACACACTCACACACACACACTCAAACAAACTCACACACACATACACACTCAAGCACACACTCACACGAACACACACTCACACTCAGACACATACACTCGCACACAAACTCACGCTCACACTCACACACACACTTACAACACACACTCACACACACATACACACACACAGACTCACACACACACACTCACACAAACTCACACACACACACACTCACACACATACACTCACACACACTCACACACTCACACTCACACCAAACACACACACTCACACACACACACACACTCACACTCACACACACACTCACACTCACACACTCACACACACACACACACACACACAATCACACACACACACACTCACACTCTCACACACACACACTCTGTCTCACACACACACACACTCACATACACACACCCACACACACACACACACTCTCACCAAACACACACACTCACACACACTCACACACACACACGCTCACACTCACACACACACACTCACACATGCACTCACACTCACACACTCACACTCACACACACACTCACACACTCACACTCACACACGCTCACACTCACACACACACATTCATAC
>NW_027252058.1:60000-65000 GCF_044704955.1 Pristiophorus japonicus | reverse complement strand
CACACTCAGACACACACACACTCACACACACACACACACTCACACATTCACACACACACACACACACTCTCACCACACACACACACTCACATACTCAGGCACACACTCACACACACAAACACACACTCACACACACTCACAGACACACACGCACACTCACACACTCACACTCACACACTCACACACTCACACGCACACTCACACACACACACACACACACTCAGACATACACACACACTCTGACACACACACACACTCACACACACACTCACACATTCACACACACACACACACACACACTCTCACCACACTCACACACACACACACTCACACTCACAAACACACACACTCACACACACACACTCACACACTCACATATACTCACACACACACACTCACACACACACGCACAAACTCACACACACACTCATACACACTCATACACACTCACACACACGCACAATCACACTCACACACACAATCACACTCAAACACACAAACACAAACACACACACACTCACGCACACTCACACACTCACACACTCACACACTCACACTCACACACTCATACACACTCACACTCACTCACACACACGCACACACTCACTCACACACACACACTCATACATACACACACTCACACACACTCACACACACACTCACACACACACACTCAAACAAACTCACACACACACACACTCAAGCACACACTCACACGAACACACACACTCACACTCAGACACATACACTCACACACACACTCACACTCACACACATGCACACTCACACACTCACACGAACACACACACTCACACACACACACTCACACACGCACTCACACTCACACACTCACACTCACACACACACTCACACACTCACACACTCACACACACACTCACACTCACACACAACACACACACACACACACAATCACACACACACACACTCACACTCTCACACACACACACACACACACTCACACACACACACACACACGCACTCACACACTCACACTCACACACACACACACACTCTCACCAAACACACACTCACACACACACACTCACACACGCACTCAAACTCACACACTCACACTCACACACACACTCACACACTCACACTCACACACACACACTCACACTCACACGCACACAATCACACACACACACACTCACACTCTCACACACACTCACACACACTCACACACACAGACACACACACTCTCTCTCACACACACACACACTCACATACACACACCCACACACACACACACACTCTCACCAAACACACACACTCACACACACTCACACACACACACGCTCACACTCACACACACACACTCACACACGCACTCACACTCACACACTCACACTCACACACACACTCACACACTCACACTCACACACGCTCACACTCACACACACACATTCATACATACACACACTCACACACACACTCACACACACACTCAAACAAACTCACACACACATACACACTCAAGCACACACTCACACGAACACACACACTCACATTCAGACACATAGACTCGCACACAAACTCACGCTCACACTCACACACACACGTACAACACACGCTCACACACACATACACACACACAGACTCACACACATACACTCACACACACTCTCACACACACTCACACTCACAAACACACATACTCACACACACACACTCACATATACTCACACACACTCACACACACACAAACTCACACACTCACACACTCACACACTCACACACTCACACTCACACACTCATACACACTCACACTCACTCACACACACGCACACACTCACTCACACACACACACTCATACATACACACACTCACACACACTCACACACACACTCACACACACACACTCAAACAAACTCACACACACACACACACACTCAAGCACACACTCACACGAACACACACACTCACACTCAGACACACACTCACACACACACTCACACTCACACTCATACACTCACACACACTCACACTCACACACATGCACACTCACACACTCACACTCACACACACACTCACACACACACACTCACACACGCACTCACACTCACACACTCACACTCACACACACACTCACACACTCACACTCACACACTCACACACACACTCACACTCACACACACACACACACACACACACACAATCACACACACACACTCACATTCTCACACACACTCACACACACACACACTCACACACACACAATCACACACGCACTCACACACTCACACTCACACCAAACACACACACTCACACACACACACACACTCACACTCACACACACACTCACACACACACACTCACACACGCACTCACACTCACACACTCACACACACACACACACACTCAGACATACACACACACACTCACACTCTCACACACACTCACACACACACACACACACACACAATCACACACACACACACTCACACTCTCACACACACACACTCTGTCTCACACACACACACACTCACATACACACACCCACACACACACACACACTCTCACCAAACACACACACTCACACACACTCACACACACACGCTCACACTCACACACACACACTCACACATGCACTCACACTCACACACTCACACTCACACACACACTCACACACTCACACACGCTCACACTCACACACACACATTCATACATACACACACTCACACACACACTCACAGACACACACTCAAACAAACTCACACACGCATACACACTCAAGCACACACTCACACGAACACACACTCACACTCACACTCACACACACTCACACTCACACACACTCACACTCACACTCACACACACACACACTCACACTCACACTCACACACACACACACTCACACTCACACACACACACACCCACACACTCACACTCACACTCACACACGCATACACACTCACACTCACTCACTCACACTCACACACACACACTCACACTCAGACACACACACACACTCAGACACACACACACACAAACACATACGCACACACTCTCACATACACACACCCACACTCACACACACATTCACACACTCACATACACACACACACACTCACACGCACACTCACACACACACACACTCACTCACACACACACTCACTCACACACACACACACTCAGACATACACACACACTCAGACACACACACACTCACACACACACACACACTCACACATTCACACACACACACACACACACACACTCTTACCACACTCACACACACACACACTCACATACTCAGGCACACACTCACACACACAAACACACACTCACACACACTCACAGACACACACGCACACTCACACACTCACACTCACACACTCACATACTCACACGCACACTCACACACACACACACACACTCAGACATACACACACACTCTGACACACACACACACTCACACACACACTCACACATTCACACACACACACACACACACACTCTCACCACACTCACACACACACACACTCACACTCACAAACACACACACTCACACACACACACTCACACACTCACATATACTCACACACACACACTCACACACACACACACAAACTCACACACACACTCATACACACTCACACACACGCACAATCACACTCACACACACAATCACACTCAAACACACAAACACAAACACACACACACTCACGCACACTCACATACTCACACACTCACACACTCACACTCACACACTCACACTCACTCACACACACGCACACACTCACTCACACACACACACTCATACATACACACACTCACACACACTCACACACACACTCACACACACTCACACACACACACTCAAACAAACTCACACACACACACACTCAAGCACACACTCACACGAACACACACACTCACACTCAGACACATACACTCACACACACACTCACACTCACACACATGCACACTCACACACTCACACGAACACACACACTCACACACACACACTCACCCACGCACTCACACTCACACACTCACACTCACACACACACTCACACACTCACACACTCACACACACACTCACACTCATACACACACACACACACACACAATCACACACACACTCACACTCTCACACACACACACACACTCACACACACACACACACACGCACTCACACTCACACACACACACACACTCTCACCAAACACACACTCACACACACACACTCACACACGCACTCACACTCACACACTCACACTCACACACACACTCACACACTCACACTCACACACACACACTCACACTCACACACACACAATCACACACACACACACTCACACTCTCACACACACTCACACACACGCACACACACACACACACACACTCTCACACACACACACACACACTCACATACACACACCCACACACACACACACACTCTCACCAAACACACACACTCACACACACTCACACACACACACGCTCACACTCACACACACACACTCACACACGCACTCACACTCACACACTCACACTCACACACACACTCACACACTCACACTCACACACGCTCACACTCACACACACACATTCATACATACACACACTCACACACACACTCACACACACACACTCAAACAAACTCACACACACATACACACTCAAGCACACACTCACACGAACACACACACTCACACTCAGACACATACACTCGCACACAAACTCACGCTCACACTCACACACACACTTACAACACACACTCACACACACATACACACACACAGACTCACACACACACACTCACACAAACTCACACACACACACACACACTCACACACATACACTCACACACACTCTCACACACACTCACACTCACAAACACACACACTCACACACACACACTCACATATACTCACACACACTCACACACACACACAAACTCACACACTCACACACTCACACACTCACACTCACACACTCATACACACTCACACTCACTCACACACACGCAC
>NW_027252058.1:37500-42500 GCF_044704955.1 Pristiophorus japonicus | reverse complement strand
TGAGGGAGTGCCGCACTGTCGGAGGGGCAGTACTGAGGGAGCGCTGCACTGTCTGAGGGTCAGTACTGAGGGAGCGCCGCACTGTCGGAGGGGCAGTACTGAGGGAGCGCCGCACTGTCGGAGGGGCAGTACTGAGGGAGTGCCGCACTGTCGGAGGGGCAGTACTGTGGGAGTGCCGCACTGTCGGAGGGGCAGTACTGAGGGAGCGTCGCACTGTCGGAGGGGCAGTACTGAGGGAGCATCGCACTGTCGGAGGGGCAGTGCTGAGGGAGCGCTGCACTGTCGGAGGGGCAGTGCTGAGGGAGTGCCGCACTGTCGGAGGGGCAGTACTGAGGGAGTGCCGCACTGTCGGAGGGGCAGTACTGAGGGAGTGCCGCACTGTCGGAGGGGCAGTACTGAGGGAGTGCTGCACTGTCGGAGGGGCAGTACTGTGGGAGTGTCGCACTGTCGGAGGGGCAGTACTGAGAGAGTGTCGCACTGTCGGAGGGGCAGTACTGAGGGAGTGCCGCACTGTCGGAGTGGCAGTACTGAGGGAGTGCCGCACTGTCGGAGGGGCAGTACTGAGGGAGTGCCGCACTGTCGGAGGGGCAGTACTGAGGGAGTGCCGCACTGTCGGAGGGGCCAACTTTCAGATATGACGATAAACCGAGGCCCCAACTTCCCTCTGAGATGGAAGTAAAATATCACATGGCCATTACTGGAAGGAGAGCGGGGGAGCTCTCCCAGGTGTCCTGGGGACAATATTTATTCCTCAATCAACTTTACTTAAAACTGAACGTGTGCCTCACCACATTTTGTGCAACATAGATGCCGAATTTGATGGGACAGTGTAGAGGGAGCTTTACTCTGTATCTAACCCCGTGCCGTACCTGCCCTGGGAGTGTTTGATGGGACAGTGTAGAGGGAGCTTTACTCTGTATCTAACCCCGTGCTGTACCTGCCCTGGGAGTGTTTGATGGGACAGTGTAGAGGAAGCTTTACTCTGTATCTAACCCCGTGCTGTACCTGCCCTGGGAGTGTTTGATGGGACAGTGTAGAGGGAGCTTTACTCTGTATCTAACCCCCTGTATCTGCCCTGGGAGTGCGTGATGGGACAGTGTAGAGAGAGCTTTACTCTGTATCTAACCCCCTGTACCTGCCCTGGGAGTGTTTGATGGGACAGTGTAGAGGGAGCTTTACTCTGTATCTAACCCCCTGTACCTGCCCTGGGAGTGTTTGATGGGACAGTGTAGAGGGAGCTTTACTCTGTATCTAACCCCCTGTACCTGCCCTGGGAGTGTTTGATGGGACAGTGTAGAGGGAGCTTTACTCTGTATCTAACCCCCTGTACCTGCCCTGGGAGTGTTTGATGGGACAGTGTAGAGGGAGCTTTACTCTGTATCTAACCCCCTGTACCTGCCCTGGGAGTGTTTGATGGGACAGTGTAGAGGGAGCTTTACTCTGTATCTAACCCCCTGTACCTGCCCTGGGAGTGTTTGATGGGACAGTGTAGAGGGAGCTTTACTCTGTATCTAACCCCCTGTACCTGCCCTGGGAGTGTTTGATGGGACAGTGTAGAGGGAGCTTTACTCTGTATCTAACCCCCTGTACCTGCCCTGGGAGTGTTTGATGGGACAGTGTAGAGGGAGCTTTACTCTGTATCTAACCCCCTGTCCCTACCCTGGGAGTGTTTGATGGGACAGTGTAGAGGGAGCTTTACTCTGTATCTAACCCCCTGTCCCTACCCTGGGAGTGTTTGATGGGACAGTGTAGAGGGAGCTTTACTCTGTATCTAACCCCCTGTACCTGCCCTGGGAGTGTGTGATGGGACAGTGTAGAGGGAGCTTTACTCTGTATCTAACCCGTGCTGTACCTGCCCTGGGAGTGTGTGATGGGACAGTGTAGAGGGAGCTTTACTCTGTATCTAACCCCCTGTACCTGCCCTGGGAGTGTGTGATAGGACAGTGTAGAGGGAGCTTTACTCTGTATCTAACCCCCTGTACCTGCCCTGGGAGTGTTTGATAGGACAGTGTAGAGGGAGCTTTACTCTGTATCTAACCCCCTGTACCTGCCCTGGGAGTGTGTGATAGGACAGTGTAGAGGGAGCTTTACTCTGTGTCTAACCCGTGCTGTACCTGCCCTGGGAGTGTCCCATCAAACATTCCCAGTTACATGGAGAGACTGGAGAAGCTGGGGCTGTTCTCCTCGGAGCAGGGAAGGTTAAGGGGAGTTATAATCGAGGTGTTCAATATCATGAGGGGTTTTAATAGAGGAGATGGGGAGAGACTGTTCCCCAGGGACAGGAGGGTGGGTAACCAGAGGGACACAGATTGACGATAATCGACGATCGAAGCAGAGGGGGGAGATGGGGAGAATGTGTTTACGCAGCGAGTTGTTGTGATCAGGAACACGCTGCCTGAAAGGGCGGTGGGAGCAGATTCAATCGTGACTTTCAAACCGGGAATTGAATAAGTGCTGTGGCTTTACATAAGAACATTTCTCCTCATCTCAGTCCTAAATGGCCTAACTCTTATCCTACGATTGTGTCCCCTGGTTCTGGACTTCCCCAACATCAGGAACATTCTTCCTGCATCGAACCTGTCCCGTCCTGTCAGAATCTTATACGTTTCTATGAGATCCTCTCTCATCCTTCTAAACTCCAATGGATTAATGCCCAGTTGATCCAGTCTCTCCTCATATGACAGTCCGGCCATCCAATATGGAGTAATATCTCCAAGTTTGCAGATGACACTAAACTGGGTGGTGGTATGGGCTGTGAGAGGGACGCTAAGAGGCTGCAGGGTGACTTGGACAGGTTAGGTGAGTGGGCAAATGCATGGCAGATGCAGTATAATGTGGATAAATGTGAGGTTATCCACTTTGGGGGCAAAAACGCGAAGTCAGAATATTATCTGAATGGTGGCAGATTTGGAAACGGGGAGGTGCAACGAGTCTGTCTCTCTGTTTTTACCACCAAAGTGGATAACCTCACATTTATCCACATTATACTTCATCTGCCATGCATTTGCCCACTCACCTAACCTATCCAAGTCACTCTGCAGCCTAATAGCATCCTCCTCGCAGCTCACACTGCCACCCAACTTAGTGTCATCCGCAAATTTGGAGATACTACATTTAATCCCCTCGTCTAAATCATTAATGTATAATGTAAACAGCTGGGGCCCCAGCACAGAACCTTGCGGTACCCCACTAGTCACTGCCTGCCATTCTGAAAAGTACCCATTTACTTCTACTCTTTGCTTCCTGTCTGACAACCAGTTCTCAATCCATGTCAGCACCTACCCCCAATCCCATGTGCTTTAACTTTGCACATTAATCTCTTGTGTGGGACCTTGTCGAAAGCCTTCTGAAAGTCCAAATATACCACATCAACTGGTTCTCCCTTGTCCACTCTACTGGAAACATCCTCAAAAAATTCCAGAAGATTTGTCAAGCATGATTTCCCTTTCACAAATCCATGCTGACTTGGATCTATCATGTCACCTCTTTCCAAATGCGCTGCTATGACATCCTTAATAATTGATTCCATCATTTTACCCACTACTGAGGTCAGGCTGACTGGTCGATAATTCCCTGTTTTCTCTCTCCCTCCTTTTTTAAAAAGTGGGGTTACATTGGCTATCCTCCACTCGATAGGAACTGATCCACAGTCAATGGAATGTTGGAAAATGACTGTCAATGCATCCGCTATTTCCAAGGCCACCTCCTTAAGTACTCTGGGATGCAGTCCATCAGGCCCTGGGGATTTATCGGCCTTCAATCCCATCAATTTCCCCAACACAATTTCCCTAATAAGGATTTCCCTCAGTTCCTCCTCCTTACTAGACCCTCCGACCCCTTTTATATCCGGAAGGTTGTTTGTGTCCTCCTCAGTGAATACCGAACCAAAGTACTTGTTCAATTGGTCTGCCATTTCTTTGTTCCCCGTTATGACTTCCCCTGATTCTGACTGCAGGGGACCTACGTTTGTCTTTACTAACCTTTTTCTCTTTACATATCTACAGAAACTTTTGCAATCCGTCTTAATGTTCCCTGCAAGCTTCTTCTCGTACTCCATTTTCCCTGCCCTAATCAAACCCTTTGTCCTCCTCTGCTGAGTTCTAAATTTCTCCCAGTCCCTGGGTTCGCTGCTATTTCTGACCAATTTGTATGCCACTTCCTTGGCTTTAATACTATCCCTGATTTCCCTTGATAGCCACGGTTGAGCCACCTTCCCTTTTTTAATTTTATGCCAGACAGGAATGTACAATTGTTGTAGTTCATCCATGCGGTCTCTAAATGTCTGCCATTGCCCATCCACAGTCAACCCCTTAAGTATCATTCGCCAATCTATCCTAGCAAATTCACGCCTCATACCTTCAAAGTTAGCCTTCTTTAAGTTCTGGACCATGGTCTCTGAATTAACTGTTTCATTCTCCATCATAATGCAGAATTCCACCATATTATGGTCACTCTTCCCCAAGGGGCCTCGCACAACGAGATTGCTAATTAATCCTCTCTCATTACACAACACCCAGTCTAAGATGGCCTCCCCCCCAGTTGGGTCCTCGACATATTGGTCTAGAAAACCATCCCTTATGCACTCCAGGAAATCCTCCTCCACCGTATTGCTTCCAGTTTGGTTAGCCCAATCTATATGCATATTAATGTCACCCATTATAACTGCTGCACCTTTATTGCATGCACCCCTAATTTCCTGTTTGATGCCCTCCCCAACATCACTACTACTGTTTGGAGGTCTGTACACAGCTCCCACTAACGGTTTTTGCCCTTTGGTGTTCTGCAACTCTACCCATATAGATTCCACATCATCCAAGCTAATGTCCTTCCTAACTATTGCATTAATCTCCTCTTTAACCAGCAATGCTACCCCACCTCCTTTTCCTTTTATTCTATCCTTCCTGAATGTTGAATACCCCTGGATGTTGAGTTCCCAGCCCTGATCATCCTGGAGCCACGTCTCTGTAATCCCAATGACATCATATTTGTTAACATCTATT
>NW_027252058.1:0-30000 GCF_044704955.1 Pristiophorus japonicus | reverse complement strand
CTCATCAAGGACACTGAGGCTGTCAGAACCCGATGGAAGGAACACATTGAAGACCTCCTCAATCTTGACTCTGCCTGTGACTCGAGTGTTCTCGATTCCATCCCATAGCATGCCACCTGCCATCAACTCAGTGAAGCTCCAATGTTGCATGAGGTTGGCAAAGCCATAAAACAGCTGAAGAATAACAAGGCTACGGGTGTGGATGGAATCCCTGCTGAGGCGGTAATGTATGACGGAGAGGCGCTGTTGGTGCGGATACACGACCTCATCGCTCTCATCTGGAGGGAGGAGAGCATGCCGGGAGATCTCAGAGATGCAGTGATTGTGACCATTTTTAAAAAGGGGGACAGGTCTGACTGCGGCAACTACAGGGGAATCTCCCTGCTATCAGCCACTGGGAAAGTTGTCACTAGATTCCTCCTCAATCATCTTCTTCCTGTGGCCGAGGAGCTCCTCCCGGGGTCACGGTGCGGATTTCATCCCCTACGGGACAAAACAGACATGATCTTTGCAGCGCGCCAGTTGCAGGAAAAATGCAGGGAGCAGGGCCAGCCCTTATACATGGCCTTTTTCGATCTTACAAAGGCCTTTGACACTGTCAACAGTGAGGGTCTATGGAGCATCCTCCTCCGTTTCGGATGTCCCCAAAAGTTCATCACCACCCTTCGCCTGCTCCATGATGACACGCAGGCCGTGATCCTTACCAACAGATCCATTACAGACCCAATCCACGTCTGGACCGGGGTCAAACAGGGCTGTGTCATCGCTCCAACCCTCTTCTCAATCTTCCTCGTTGCCGTGCTCCACCTCACAGTCAACAAGCTCCCTGCTGGAGTGGAACTAAACTACAGAACCAGTGGGAAGCTGTTTAACCTACGCCATCTCCAGGCCAGGTCCAAGATCACCCCAACCTCTGTCGTCGAGCTACAGTATGTGGATAACGCCTGCGTCTGTGCATACACAGAGGCTGAACTCCAGGATATAGTCGACGTATTTACTGAGGTGTACGAAAGCATGGGCCTTACGCTAAACATCCGTAACACAAAGGTCCTCCACCAGCCTGTCCTCACCGCACAGCACTGCCCCCCAGTCATCAAGATCCAGGGCACGGCCCTGGACAACGTGGACCATTTCCCAGACCTCGGGAACTTCCTATCAACAACAGACATTGATGCAGAAATTCAGCATCGCCTCCAGTGCACCAGCACAGCCTTCAGCCGCCTGCGGAAAAGAGTGTTCGAAGACCAGGCCCTCAAATCTACCACCAAGCTCATGGTCTACAGGGCTGTAGTAATATCCGCCCTCCTGTGTGGCTCAGAGACATGGACCATGTACAGTAAACACCTCAAGTCCCTGGTGAAATACCACCAACGATGTCTCCGCAAGATCCAACAAATCCCCTGGGAGCACAGACGCACCAACATTAGTGTCCAAACGAGCCAAAGGTGGACAGTGGAAACGTTATAAGGACACCCTCAAAGCCACCCTGGTAAAGTGCGACATCACCACTGACACCTGGGAGACCCTGGCCGCAGACCGCCCGAGGTGGAGAAAGTCCATCCAGGAGGGCGTTGACCTCTTTGAGTCTCGACGCAAGGAGCATGAAGAGGCCAGACGCAGGCAGTGGAAGGAGCACGCGGCAAACCAGCCCCACCGACCCCTTCCCCCGACGAATGTCTGTCCCACCTGTAACAGGGTCTGTGGCTCCCGTATCGGACTGTTCAACCATCAAAGAACTCACTTAGG
Organism: Pristiophorus japonicus; assembly: GCF_044704955.1. Taxonomy (NCBI): domain Eukaryota; kingdom Metazoa; phylum Chordata; class Chondrichthyes; family Pristiophoridae; genus Pristiophorus; species Pristiophorus japonicus. The sequence continues at coordinate 28,254 of NW_027252058.1, read as the reverse complement.
GAGTGGAAGCAAGTCCTCCTCAATTCCGAGGGACTGCTTATGATGATCATGAGCATCCTTGACTGGGCCAACATCCCCAGCATCGAAGCACTGACCACACTTGACCAGCTCCGCTGGGCAGGGCCACATTGTCCACATGCCTGACACGAGACTCCCAAAGCAAGCGCTCTACTCGGAACTCCTTCACCGCAAACGAGCCAAAGGTGGGCAGAGGAAACGTTACAGGGACACCCTCAAAGCCTCCCTGATAAAGTGCAACATCCCCACCGACACCTGGGAGTCCCTGGCCAAAGACCAGTCCGCCCGAAGTGGAGGAAGTGCATCCGGGAGGGGGCTGAGCACCTCGCGTCCTGTCGCCGAGAGCATGCAGAAACCAAGCGCAGGCAGCGGAAGGAGCGTGTGGCAAACCTGTCCCACCCTCCCCTTCCCTCAGCGACTGTCTGTCCCACCTGTGACAGGGTCTGTGGTTCTCGTATTGGACTGTTCAGTCACTTGAGAACTCACTTTTAGAGTGGAAGCAAGTCTTCCTCGATTCCGAGGGACTGCCGATGATGATGGTGCATGTATGTGTCTGAGTGAGTGTGTGAGTGTCTGGTCATACAGTACAGGACATTGCAAGCAGTTGGAGAGCTGTGCCCAGTTTGGGAGGGCGGGGGGCGCTGTCGTCTGGGGCTATTCAAAGCTCCCTGGCCCTGACTGTAGAGTGGGGGGGGAGGAGTGGGACTAATTGGGAGCTCCAGCAAAGAGTTGGATGGCCTCTTCCTGTGCCCCGGGATTGAGTGCCTGTGTTTGGTGTCGAGGCTGACTGCTGTTCTTTTGTCAACAGTGGGGACCACGACGGTTCCGGCACCTTCCGTGCGGGTGGAGTTCGGAAGCCCGTTCCTGCTGACGTGCCACGAGGGCTCCGTGCCGGACGTGATCTGGGAGAGGAGGTCCTACAGCAATGCCAACTGGCAGCCAGTGAGCCCGGAGGGCGCCTGGGTCACGTGGCACAAGGTGAACGAGTCACACCTGGGAATCTACCGATGTCAGAACGTGGTCAACAATAAAACCTCCTGCGAGGTGGCACTGCGTGTCTACAGTAAGTCGCTCGGTCCCCGGGTAGGTGGGGGGGGGGGAAGGTCAAAGGGCAACTCAGCCCACACGGTTGGCCAATCGTAAGTTGGAAGATGCAATTTGGCCCAATCGTGTAGCAGCCATCATCGGCACCAAGCTGGGTTCAGTAAAGGCCGTTGCTTGCCTCACGCCACAGAACCACAGACATTTCATTGTCTTCATCACAGGCAGTCCCTCGGAACCGAGGAAGACTTGCTTCCACTCTTAACATGAGTCCTCAGGTGACTGACAGTCCAATACGGGAACCACAGTCCCTGTCACAGGTGGGACAGACAGTCGCTGAGGGAAGGGGAGGGTGGGACAAGTATCCCGTGTGCCTTCTTACCCACCTTATCTAGCTGGCCTGCTACCTTCAGGGATCTGTGGGCCTGCACTCCAAGGTCCCTCTGTTCTTCTACACTTCTCAGTGTCCTACCATTTATTGTGTATTCCCTCGCCTTGTTAGCCCTCTACAAGTGTAGTCCCACACTTCTCCGGATTGAATTCCATTTGCCACTGTTCTGCCCACCTGACCAGTCCATTGACATTGTCCTGCAGTCCGCAGCTTTCTTCTTCATTATTGGTGTCAAAGGCCTTGTGAGGTCAAAGAAGGCCATGTACAAGGGTCGGTGCTGTTCCTTGTATTTTCCTCCAGTGAGGAGGAAAGGGTGTAAGAGAAAAGATAGCCATCCGTGACTAACTAAAGAAATAAAAGACGGTATCCAATTCAAAACAAGGGCATACAAAGTGGCCAAAACTAGTGGGAGGGCAGAAGATTGGGAAGCTTTTAAAAGTCAGCAAAGAATAACTAAAACAATGATTAAGAAAGGGAAGAGAGATTATGAAAGTAAACTAGCACAAAATATAAACACAGATAGCAAGAGTTTCTATCGGTATATAATGAGGAAAAGTGTGGCTAAAGTAAATGTTGGTCCCTTAGAGGACAAGACCGGGGAATTAGTAATGGGGAACATGGAGATGGCAGAAACTCTGAACAAATATTTTGTATCAGTCTTTACGGTCGAGGACACTAACAATATTCCAACAGTGGATAGTCAAGGGGCTATAGAGGGGGAGGAACTGAACACAATCACAATCACTAAGGAGGTGGTACTCAGTAAGTTAATGGGACTAAAGGCAGATAAATCCCCTGGATCTGATGGCTTGCATCCTAGGGTCTAAAGAGAAGTAGCGGCAGGGATTGTGGATGCATTGGTTGTAATTTACCAAAATTCCCTGGATTCTGGGGAGGTCCCAGCAGATTGGAAAACTGCAAATGTAACGCCCCTACTTAAAAAAGGAGGCAGACAAAAAGCAGGAAACCACAGACCAGTTAGTCTAACATCTGTGGTTAGGAAAATGTTGGAGTCCATTATTAAAAAAGCAGTAGCAGGACATTTGGAAAAGCAAAATTCAGTCAGGCAGAGTCAGCATGGATTTATGAAGGGGAAGTCATGTTTGACAAATTTGCTGAAGTTCTTTGAGGATGTAACGAACAGGGTGGATAAAGGGGAACCAGTGGATGTGGTGTATTTGGACTTCCAGAAGGCATTTGACAAGGTGCCACGTAAAAGGTTACTGCACAAGATAAAAGTTCACGGGGTTGGGGGTAATATATTAGCATGGATAGAGAATTGGCTAACTAACAGAGAACAGAGAGTGGGGATAAATGGGTCATTGTCGGGTTGGTAATCAGTAACTAGTGGGGTGCCGCAGGGATCAGCGCTGGAACCCCAACTATTTACAATCTGTATTAACGACTTGGAAGAAGGGACCGAGTGTAACGGAGCCAAGTTTGCTGACAATACAAAGATGGGAGGAAAAGCAATGTGTGAGGAGGACACAAAAAACCTGCAAAAGGGCAGAGACAGGCTCAGTGAGTGGGCACAAATTTGGCAGATGGAGTATAATGATGGAAAGTGTGAGGTCATGCACTTTGGCAGAAAAAAATCAAAGAGCAAGTTATTAATTAAAATGAAGAAAGATTGCAAAGTGCTGCAGTACAGCGGGACCTGGGGGGACTTGTGCATGAAACATAAAAGGATAGTATGCAGGTACAGCAAGTGATCAGGAAGGCCAATGGTATCTTGGCCTTTATTGCAAAGGGGATGGAGTATAAAAGCAGGGAAGTCTTGCTGCAGTTATACAGGGTATTGGTGAGGCCACACCTGGAGTACTGCGTGCAGTTTTGGTTTCCATATTTAAGAAAGGATATACTTGCTTTGGAGGCAGTTCAGAGAAGGTTCACTCGGTTGATTCCGGAGATGAGGGGGTTGACTTATGAGGAAAGGTTGAGTAGGTTGGGCCTCTACTCATTGGAAGAATGAGAGGTGATCTTATCGAAATGTATAAGATTATGAGGGGACTTGACAAGGTGGATGCAGAGAGGATGTTTCCACTGATGGGGGAAACTAGAACTAGGGGGCATAGTCTCAGAATAAGGGGACGTCAATTTAAAACTGAGATGAGGAGGAATTTCTTCTCTCACAGGGTTGTAAATCTGTGGAATTCTCTGCCCCAGAGAGCTGTGGAGGCTGGGTCATTGAATATATTTAAGGCGGAGATAGACAGATTTTTGAGCGATAAGGGAGTGAAGGGTTATGGGGAGCGGGCGGGGAAGTGGAGCTGAGTCCATGATCGGATCAGCCATGGTCGTATTAAATGGCGGAGCAGGCTCGAGGGGCCAAATGGCCGACTCCTGCTCCTATTTCTTATGTTCTTATACTTCAGTGCCTCGGTGGGGATTCCATCCGCTAATGACGAGATTCCATTATTGACCACACGACCGATGTCAGTGTTTTTGCCGTAAGGTTGGCGCAAGGCCATCATTGCGCGGTGACAATCACGTGCGAGTGACTCACGCCCGTTTTCTAGCCCCTGCACCCGCCGCCTCTCACGCTGACTCCACCGCCCATTGACAAAGCTGTGCCGCACCGCGCCCAATGCAAACGACCAATGGCTGCGGTGTGTGGCGGTTCGTGAATTTAACCCCCGGGGTTCAGGTCACTCCTTTCATTTCCCGGGTCTTTAAGGCAGGTGAATGTTTCAAGCAATTCTTCTCTTGGTTATTCTCTTCACTCGACCTCCCAATGAACTGGAGGAGGCCCATTCAGCCCCTCGAGCCTGTTACACAGGAACAGGAGAAGGCCCATTCAGCCCCCCGAGCCTGTTACACAGGAACAGGAGGAGGCCCATTCAATCCCTCGGGCCTGTTACACAGGAACAGGAGGAGGCCCATTCAGCCCCTCGAGCCTGTTACACAGGAACAGGAGGAGGCCCATTCAGCCCCTCGAGCCCGTTACACAGGAACAGGAGGAGGCCCATTCAGCCCCTCGAGCCTGTTACACAGGAACAGGAGAAGGCCCATTCAGCCCCCCGAGCCTGTTACACAGGAACAGGAGGAGGCCCATTCAATCCCTCGGGCCTGTTACACAGGAACAGGAGGAGGCCCATTCAGCCCCTCGAGCCTGTTACACAGGAACAGGAGGAGGCCCATTCAATCCCTCGGGCCTGTTACACAGGAACAGGAGGAGGCCCATTCAGCCCCTCGAGCCTGTTACACAGGAACAGGAGGAGGCCCATTCAATCCCTCGAGCCTGTTACACAGGAACAGGAGGAGGCCCATTCAATCCCTCGAGCCTGTTACACAGGAACAGGAGGAGGCCCATTCAATCCCTCGGGCCTGTTACACAGGAACAGGAGGAGGCCCATTCAGCCCCTCGAGCCTGTTTCACCATTGAATTGGATCACTGCTAATCTGTATCTTAACTCTATCTCCCTTGGTTCTGCAACCCTTTATACACTTGCCCAACAAACAAAAATCAATCAATCTCAGTTTTGAAAGCTCCAAATGACCCCCGGCCTCAACAGCTTTTTGGGGAGAGAGTTGCAGATTCCCGCTGCCCTTTGTGTGAAGAAGTGTTTCCTGACATCACCCCTGAACAGCCGGGCTCTAGTTTGAAGGTTCTGCCCCTTGTTCTGGGGTTCCCCCACCAGAGGACACAGTTTCTCTCTGTCTACCCTATAAACATCTACTCTATCTACCCTATCCCCTTTTAATCATCTAGAGTAGATTATATCGCCTCTTAATCTTCGAAACACAAGGGATTACAAGCTTAGCCTATGGAGCCCTTGATCCTAACGTCTCTGTCCTCAGTGTAAGCTGTGGCTCCGTGGGTAATGTCATGTGTGTAACCAGCATACTACTGTAACCCTGATACAATTGCAACCCTCATGTAACCACTGCATACTGTAGATACTTACTAGAAATGCACACCTTGACCACAGGGGGTGTACTTGTGGGAGACACTTCTTACCTGGAGATTCAGGTATATAAGGGGAGGTCCCTCGCAGGTCCTTGGTCCCGGTAATAAAGGTGAAGGTCACAGAGTGACTGGGTCTGCAGTACGTGCCTCGTGCGGTTATGTTTAAGAGTTAAGGACCCAACAGGTAGCATTGCCGCCTCTCAGTCAGGAGTTTGTGGGTTTAAGTACCACTTCAGGAACTTGAGCACAGTAAATCAAAGCTGATGCTGCTAGTGCAGTGCTGAGGAGTTCTCCCCGGTGTTCTGGGGCCAATATTTATCCCTCAATCAACATAACAAAAACAGATGATCCGGGCCATTATCACATTGCTGTGTGTGGGAGCTTGCTGTGCGCAAATTGGCGTTTCCCACATTACAACAGTGACTACACTCCAAAAGTACTTCATTGGCTGTAAAGCGCTTTGGGACGCCTGGTGGTCGTGAAAGGCGCGATATAAATGCAAGTTCTTCCTTAAAGTTTTAACCCTTTCAGCCCCGGGATCATTCTGCTCCCCCCTCCGAGGCTGATAGCTGCTCCCTGGGAGGCGGGGCCAGTTCTGAGCACGGTTACTGCACACACACACAGACGGGGTCTGGCTGGAGCTTTATATAACCATGAGCTACGCTTCATTTCCTGTGAGCCTTGAACACGTTTTAACGGCAGCGGAAAAAGCCCAGCGGATAAATTGAAAAGCGCCCCTGCTTGTCGGTTCCTGATACGCGGCGTGCCTGGAATTTCCCGCACGTTTGCGCCCAAAATATACGCACGAGTTAAGTGTGCGGGTGAAATACACGGCTTATAACATGGCGGAATTGTAGCTTCAGAGAATCTCACCGCGCAGAAGGAGGCCATTCGGCCCATCGAGCCCGTGCCGGCTCTGTGAAAGCTCGATCTAATAAGTCCCATCTACCCCGCTCTTTCACCATCATGTCCACGGCCACATTCTTATGTTCTTATGTTAATGCCAGACACGAGCAAACGCTCTACTCGGAACTCCTTCACGGCAAACGAGCCAAAGGTGGGCAGAGGAAACGTTACAGGGACACCCTCAAAGCCTCCCTGATAAAGTGCAACATCCCCACCGACACCTGGGAGTCCCTGGCCAAAGACCAGTCCGCCCTAAGTGGAGGAAGTGCATCCGGGAGGGGGCTGAGCACCTCGAGTCTCGTCGCCGAGAGCATGCAGAAACCAAGCGCAGGCAGCGGAAGGAGCGTGCGGCAAACCTGTCCCACCCTCCCCTTCCCTCAGCGACTGTCTGTCCCACCTGTGACAGGGGCTGTGGTTCCCGTATTGGACTGTTCAGCCACCTGAGGACTTGCTTTTAGAGTGGAAGCAAGTCTTCCTCGATTCCGAGGGACTGCCTATGACGATGAGGGCTATGATGTGTAACGTTAGCTCCTGTGAGGATGCTCACAGCTTTGTAGACACGTGAGGAGATCCCGTCCGAACTGACCCCCGTCCGGTCGGAATTCCTCTTCGGCGTCGAGCCCCGGAACCTCCCTCGGGAGCCGGCGCCTCACAACTTGAGCCTCCTCGGGGAAATCCTCTCCGTGCCTTTCAATTCTGCTCCTGCACACTCTCCACCTTGCCATCCTCGTCTGCCGTCAGGACACGCCATGGTGCACCATCTTGTTGTCCGGAGGAGGCGGGGGTCCCCGATGGAGGGCACTCTACTCGGGAGTCCTTCCTCTATTTATCGGGGACTTGGCCTGGAGGGTGGTGCACGGAGCAGTCCCGTGCAACTGGTTTTTAAGTCAGTTCACGGGCTCCCAGGCCGCCTGCAATTTCTGGAGGGGTCCGTGTTCCATGTTTTTATTGAATGTGCGAGGTTGCAGCCCCTGTTCCATTATTTAAAGGGGCTGCTCCTCAAATTCTGGCTGCACTTCAGTCCCACACTCCTGATCTTTGGGCACCCTGTGCGGAGGGGAGCGGGCAGGTCCGAGGACCTCCTCATGCATCATTTGTAAATTTGCGGGTTCAAGTACCCCTACCAAAAGAGAACACTTGATTTAAAGTTATTTGAAAATAGTTGCCGAGCTGTTGAGTTGGGAGTGGCTGAGCCAGTCATGTGATGTTCACAAGACTCAATAAAACCCCAGCCAGTGACGTTGGTCTACGATGTTGGAGCAAGAGATGAAGCGATGAGTCTCGATCAGAAGGCAGGGAGGAGGGAGAGATTGTGGGGCGGGGGAATGGTGTAGAGGAGAGTTAGGAGCCCTGTTATCGATACGATGGGGAGAGGGAGGCCAGGTACGAAGCCAGGAGATGGGAGGCGGATAAACCATTGGCCCAATGTGTCCCACCGGGAAAGTGCATGGATAGGGGAGCGGGGGTAAGGGTTGGGACAGTATTTACCGTCAGTGGGCAGTTTATACCTCGCCTATCTCCCCCTCCCCCTTGCCCCTCCTCCCCCTCCTCCTACCTTCTCCCTCCTCCTCCCCCTACTCGTCCTCCTCCCCCTCCTCCTCACCCTCCCTCTCCCCCTCCTCCTCCCGCTCCTACTCCTCCCCTCCTCCTCCTCCTCCCCCTCCTCCTCCTCCTACCCCTCCCCTCCTCTTCCCCCTCCTCCTCCCCTTCCCCCTCCTCCCCCTCTCCATCCTCCCCTCCTCCTCCTCCCCTCCCCATCCCCTTCTCCCCTCCCCCTCTCCATCCCCTCCCCCCTCTTCCCTCCCCCTCCCCCTCCTCCCCTCCTCCTCACCCTCCCGCTCCCCCTCCTCATTCTCCTCCTCCCCCTCCTCCCCTCCCTCTCCCTCTCCCCCTCCCCTCTCCCTCTCCCCCTCCCCTACCCCCTCTCCCCCTCCTCCTCACCCTCCCTCTCTCCCTCCTCCTCCTCCCTCGTCCTCCCCCTCCCCTCCCCCCTCTTCCCCTCCCCTCCCCCGATGACAGCGTAAGATAGAGCCCAGCCTAGTGGACCAGAGTGGTAATGCGCCTGCTGCTGTCGATATATTGGAGCCAGTTGATAAAGTGCGTGTGTGTGTGTAGCCAGACTCGCCCTCCTCCCTGGTACGGGAGGGACGCACCACGCCCGCTCCCGGTGATTTCACCGCCGCGGTGAACGAGACAGGTCTTCAGTGAAGTTTTGAGTCGGGCCGGGATACGGAGGAGCCTCGCGATGATGAACGATCAGCTCACTGGGCCAGCAGGGAGGGTGTGGACTGGGCCCAGTGTCCTGATGCCCACGAGGGGTAGCGGGACGGGTTGGCTGTCGGGCTGCCCGTTGGTGAACCGGGGCGGGGGCAATGATTGTCGGCCCGGCCGCGGCAGTCGGCCGACAAAGGCAAAGCCAGGTGGCGACCACGGCGGTGTGCCCTGCGGTGTAATGGGAGAAGGCCGTAGGCTCGCTGCACCAGCGGGCGAAAGCGGGTTTGGGCAATGCCCAGCGGGAGGAGGATTTCCTTGGTGAGATCTGGGTAGTGGGACATTGGCGGGGCGCGCTGTGAGGACGCACTGAGCACCGATCGATAGCGGGGTGAGGGGGGAAGTCACCGCCCGGATAGCGCAGCAGCAGGATTTCTATCACGGTGGGCGTTACGTGATAGGTCGACCATTCTGCTCCGCAGCACGGCAGGCGATATCTTGCAGTATCAGGGCCTTAAGGGAATGGCCGATTACATAGAAACATAGCAATCTACAGCGCAGAAGGAGGCCATCTTGGCCCATCGTGTCCGCGTCGGCCGACAAAGAGCCGCACGGCCCTCGGTCAGCAGCCCTGAAAGTTACATATAAACCCATGAACAATGGCGGAAAGGCAAAGAGCACCCGGCCCAACCAGTCCGCCCCACACAACTGTGACACCCCTTATACTGAAACATTCTGCACTCCACCCCAACCGAAGCCATGTGATCTCCTGGGAGAGGCAAAAACCAGATAAAAACCCAGGCCAATTGAGAGAGAAAAAAATCTGGGAAAATTCCTCTCCGACCCATCCAGGCGATCGACACTAGTCCAGGAGATCACCCTGGCCGTATTCGATTTTTAAATAGATTTTTAACCAATCAGGGAATTAAGGGTTACGGGGAGCGGGCGGGTAAGTGGAGCTGAGTCCACGGCCAGATCAGCCATGATCTTGTTGAATGGCGGAACAGGCTCAAGGGGCTAGATGGCCTACTCCTGTTCCTAATTCTTATGTTCTTATTAATGTTGGGGAAGTCCAGAACCAGGGGTCACAGTCTCAGGATAAGGGGTAAGCCATTTAGGACCAAGATGAGGAGAGACTTCTTCACCCAGAGAGTGGTGAACCTGTGGAATTCTCTACCACAGAAAGTTGTTGAGGCCAATTCACAAAATATATTCAAAAAGGAGTTAGATGAAGTCCTTACTACTTTGGGGATCAAGGGGTATGGTGAGAAAGCAGGAAAGGGGTACTGAGGTTGCATGTTCAGCCATGAACTCATTGAATGGCGGTGCAGGCTCGAAGGGCCGAATGGCCTACTCCTGCACCTATTTCCTAGGTTTCTATGTTTCTATGTTTCTATCCCCTGCAGTACTTACCATTATATCTGCACCGTCCAACAAAAGGTCATCCAGTCTAATCCCAATTACCAGCTCTCGGTCCGTAACCCTGCAGGTTACAGCAGTTTAAGTGCCCATCCAACCATCTCTTAAAAGTGGTCAGGATTTCTGCATCCACCACTCTTCCAGGCAGCGTGTTCCAGATCCCCATAACCCTCTGTGCAAAGAAGGGGATTTGTCCCCTCAAAGCCCCTCTAAACCTTACACCTTAAAACTATGTTGAAAGAATACATCAAAACGGGCACCTTGGGTTTAACCCGTTGTCCACCCCTACTCTCTGCAGGCGACGGTTTTACCAAATTCTTGAACCTCAAGGACTCGGAGAAGGACATCATCCTGATGGTGGAGGGAATTCTGCTCATCAGCTGTGTGGTGATCCCGGGGACAATTCTCCTGAGAGAGGTGAGCCCCGTTCTGCACACATACATCGGGAAATGTGAAATACACAGAGTACATGCTGGCAGCAAACACTCAGACACGTACTGTACCTGCCCTGGGAGTGTTTGATGGGACAGTGTAGTGGGAGCTTTACTCTGTATCTAACCCCGTGTTGTACCTGCCCTGGGAGTGTTTGATGGGACAGTGTAGAGGGAGCTTTACTCTGTATCTAACCCCGTGTTGTACCTGCCCTGGGAGTGTTTGATGGGACAGTGTAGTGGGAGCTTTACTCTGTATCTAACCCCGTGTTGTACCTGCCCTGGGAGTGTTTGATGGGACAGTGTAGAGGGAGCTTTACTCTGTATCTAACCCCGTGTTGTACCTGCCCTGGGAGTGTTTGATGGGACAGTGTAGAGGGAGCTTTACTCTGTATCTAACCCCGTGTTGTACCTGCCCTGGGAGTGTTTGATGGGACAGTGTAGAGGGAGCATTACTCTGTATCTAACCCCGTGTTGTACCTGCCCTGGGAGTGTTTGATGGGACAGTGTAGAGGGAGCTTTACTCTGTATCTAACCCCGTGTTGTACCTGCCCTAGGAGTGTTTGATGGGACAGTGTAGAGGGAGCTTTACTCTGTATCTAACCCCATGTTGTATCTGCCCTGGGAGTGTTTGATGGGACAGTGTAGAGGGAGCTTTACTCTGTATCTAACCCATGCTGTACCTGCCCTGGGAGTGTTTGAGGGGACAGTGTAGAGGGAGCTTTACTCTGTATCTAACCCCGTGTTGTACCTGCCCTGGGAGTGTTTGATGGGACAGTGTAGAGGGAGCTTTACTCTGTATCTAACCCCGTGTTGTACCTGCCCTGGGAGTGTTTGATGGGACAGTGTAGTGGGAGCTTTACTCTGTATCTAACCCCCTGTACCTGCCCTGGGAGTGTTTGAGGGGACCGTGTAGAGGGAGCTTTACTCTGTATCTAACCCCGTGTTGTACCTACCCTGGGAGTGTTTGAGGGGACAGTGTAGAGGGAGCTTTACTCTGTATCTAACCCCCTGTACCTGCCCTGGGAGTGTTTGATGGGACAGTGTAGAGGAAGCTTTACTCTGTATCTAACCCATGCTGTACCTGCCCTGGGAGTGTTTGATGGGACAGTGTAGAGGGAGCTTTACTCTGTATCTAACCCCGTGCTGTATCTGCCCTGGGAGTGTGTGATGGGACAGTGTAGAGGGAGCTTTACTCTGTATTTAACCCGTGCTGTACCTGCCCTGGGAGTGTTTGATGGGACAGTGTAGAGGGAGCTTTACTCTGTATCTAACCCCGTGATGTACCTGCCCTGGGAGTGTTTGATGTGACAGTGTAGAGGGAGCTTTACTCTGTATCTAACCTGTGCTGTACCTCCCCTGGGAGTGTTTGATGGGACAGTGTAGAGGGAGCTTTACTCTGTATCTAACCCGTGCTGTACCTGCCCTGGGAGTGTTTGATGGGACAATGTTGAGGGAGCTTTACTCTGTATCTAACCCCGTGCTGTACCTGCCCTGGGAGTGTTTGATGGGACAGTGCAGAGGGATCTTTACTCTGTATCTAACCCCGTGCTGTACCTGCCCTGGGAGTGTTTGATGGTACAGTGCAGAGGGATCTTTACTCTGTATCTAACCACGTGCTGTACCTGCCCTGGGAGTGTGTGATGGGACAGTGTAGAGGGAGCTTTACTCTGTATCTAACCCCCTGTACCTGCCCTGGGAGTGTTTGATGGGACAGTGTCGAGGGAGCTTTACTCTGTATCTAACCCATGCTGTACCTGCCCTGGGAGTGTGTGATGGGACAGTGTAGAGGGAGCTTTACTCCGTATCTCACCCGTGCTGTACCTGCCCTGGGAGTGTTTGATGGGACAGTGTAGAGGGAGCTTTACTCTGTATCTAACCCGTGTTGTACATGCCCTGGGAGTGTTTGATGGGACAGTGTAGAGGGAGCTTTACTCTGTATCTAACCCCGTGTTGTACCTGCCCTGGGAGTGTTTGATGGGACAGTGTAGTGGGAGCTTTACTCTGTATCTAACCCCCTGTACCTGCCCTGGGAGTGTTTGAGGGGACCGTGTAGAGGGAGCTTTACTCTGTATCTAACCCCGTGTTGTACCTACCCTGGGAGTGTTTGAGGGGACAGTGTAGAGGGAGCTTTACTCTGTATCTAACCCCCTGTACCTGCCCTGGGAGTGTTTGATGGGACAGTGTAGAGGAAGCTTTACTCTGTATCTAACCCATGCTGTACCTGCCCTGGGAGTGTTTGATGGGACAGTGTAGAGGGAGCTTTACTCTGTATCTAACCCCGTGCTGTATCTGCCCTGGGAGTGTGTGATGGGACAGTGTAGAGGGAGCTTTACTCTGTATTTAACCCGTGCTGTACCTGCCCTGGGAGTGTTTGATGGGACAGTGTAGAGGGAGCTTTACTCTGTATCTAACCCCGTGATGTACCTGCCCTGGGAGTGTTTGATGTGACAGTGTAGAGGGAGCTTTACTCTGTATCTAACCTGTGCTGTACCTCCCCTGGGAGTGTTTGATGGGACAGTGTAGAGGGAGCTTTACTCTGTATCTAACCCGTGCTGTACCTGCCCTGGGAGTGTTTGATGGGACAATGTTGAGGGAGCTTTACTCTGTATCTAACCCCGTGCTGTACCTGCCCTGGGAGTGTTTGATGGGACAGTGCAGAGGGATCTTTACTCTGTATCTAACCCCGTGCTGTACCTGCCCTGGGAGTGTTTGATGGTACAGTGCAGAGGGATCTTTACTCTGTATCTAACCACGTGCTGTACCTGCCCTGGGAGTGTGTGATGGGACAGTGTAGAGGGAGCTTTACTCTGTATCTAACCCCCTGTACCTGCCCTGGGAGTGTTTGATGGGACAGTGTCGAGGGAGCTTTACTCTGTATCTAACCCATGCTGTACCTGCCCTGGGAGTGTGTGATGGGACAGTGTAGAGGGAGCTTTACTCCGTATCTCACCCGTGCTGTACCTGCCCTGGGAGTGTTTGATGGGACAGTGTAGAGGGAGCTTTACTCTGTATCTAACCCGTGTTGTACATGCCCTGGGAGTGTGTGATGGGACAGTGTAGAAGGAGCTTTACTCTGTATCCAACCCCTTGTACCTGCCCTGGGAATGTTTGATGGGACAGTGTAGAGGGAGCTTTACTCTGTATCTAACCCATGCTGTACCTGCCCTGGGAGTGTTTGAGGGGACAGTGTAGAGGGAGCTTTACTCTGTATCTAACCCCGTGTTGTACCTGCCCTGGGAGTGTTTGATGGGACAGTGTAGAGGGAGCTTTACTCTGTATCTAACCCCGTGTTGTACCTGCCCTGGGAGTGTTTGATGGGACAGTGTAGAGGGAGCTTTACTCTGTATCTAACCCCGTGTTGTACCTGCCCTAGGAGTGTTTGATGGGACAGTGTAGAGGGAGCTTTACTCTGTATCTAACCCCATGTTGTATCTGCCCTGGGAGTGTTTGATGGGACAGTGTAGAGGGAGCTTTACTCTGTATCTAACCCATGCTGTACCTGCCCTGGGAGTGTTTGAGGGGACAGTGTAGAGGGAGCTTTACTCTGTATCTAACCCCGTGTTGTACCTGCCCTGGGAGTGTTTGATGGGACAGTGTAGAGGGAGCTTTACTCTGTATCTAACCCCGTGTTGTACCTGCCCTGGGAGTGTTTGATGGGACAGTGTAGTGGGAGCTTTACTCTGTATCTAACCCCCTGTACCTGCCCTGGGAGTGTTTGAGGGGACCGTGTAGAGGGAGCTTTACTCTGTATCTAACCCCGTGTTGTACCTACCCTGGGAGTGTTTGAGGGGACAGTGTAGAGGGAGCTTTACTCTGTATCTAACCCCCTGTACCTGCCCTGGGAGTGTTTGATGGGACAGTGTAGAGGAAGCTTTACTCTGTATCTAACCCATGCTGTACCTGCAATGGGAGTGTTTGATGGGACAGTGTAGAGGGAGCTTTACTCTGTATCTAACCCCGTGCTGTATCTGCCCTGGGAGTGTGTGATGGGACAGTGTAGAGGGAGCTTTACTCTGTATTTAACCCGTGCTGTACCTGCCCTGGGAGTGTTTGATGGGACAGTGTAGAGGGAGCTTTACTCTGTATCTAACCCCGTGATGTACCTGCCCTGGGAGTGTTTGATGTGACAGTGTAGAGGGAGCTTTACTCTGTATCTAACCTGTGCTGTACCTCCCCTGGGAGTGTTTGATGTGACAGTGTAGAGGGAGCTTTACTCTGTATCTAACCCGTGCTGTACCTGCCCTGGGAGTGTTTGATGGGACAATGTTGAGGGAGCTTTACTCTGTATCTAACCCCGTGCTGTACCTGCCCTGGGAGTGTTTGATGGGACAGTGCAGAGGGATCTTTACTCTGTATCTAACCCCGTGCTGTACCTGCCCTGGGAGTGTTTGATGGTACAGTGCAGAGGGATCTTTACTCTGTATCTAACCACGTGCTGTACCTGCCCTGGGAGTGTGTGATGGGACAGTGTAGAGGGAGCTTTACTCTATATCTAACCCCCTGTACCTGCCCTGGGAGTGTTTGATGGGACAGTGTCGAGGGAGCTTTACTCTGTATCTAACCCATGCTGTACCTGCCCTGGGAGTGTGTGATGGGACAGTGTAGAGGGAGCTTTACTCCGTATCTCACCCGTGCTGTACCTGCCCTGGGAGTGTTTGATGGGACAGTGTAGAGGGAGCTTTACTCTGTATCTAACCCGTGTTGTACATGCCCTGGGAGTGTGTGATGGGACAGTGTAGAGGGAGCTTTACTCTGTATCCAACCCCTTGTACCTGCCCTGGGAATGTTTGATGGGACAGTGTCGAGGGAGCTTTACTCTGTATCTAACCCCGTGCTGTACCTGCCCTGGGAGTGTTTGATGGGACAGTGTAGAAGGAGCTTTACTCTGTATCTAACCCCGTGCTGTACCTGCCCTGGGAGTGTTTGATGGGACAGTGTAGTGGGAGCTTCACTCTGTATCTAACCCCCTGTACCTGCCCTGGGAGTGTTTGATGGGACAGTGTAGAGGGAGCTTTACTCTGTATCTAACCCCGTGTTGTACCTGCCCTGGGAGTGTTTGATGGGACAGTGTAGAGGGAGCTTTACTCTGTATCTAACCCCCTGTACCTGCCCTGGGAGTGTTTGATGGGACAGTGTAGAGGGAGCTTTACTCTGTATCTAACCCCCTGTACCTGCCCTGGGAGTGTTTGATGGGACACTGTAGAGGGAGCTTTACTCTGTATCTAACCCCGTGCTGTACCTGCCCTGGGAGTGTTTGATGGGACAGTGTAGAGGGAGCTTTACTCTGTATCTAACCCCGTGCTGTACCTGCCCTGGGAGTGTGTGATGGGACAGTGTAGAGGGAGCTTTACTCTGTATTTAACCCGTGCTGTACCTGCCCTGGGAGTGTTTGATGGGACAGTGTAGAGGGAGCTTTACTCTGTATCTAACCTGTGCTGTACCTCCCCTGGGAGTGTTTGATGGGACAGTGTAGAGGGAGCTTTACTCTGTATCTAACCCGTGCTGTACCTGCCCTGGGAGTGTTTGATGGGACAATGTAGAGGGAGCTTTACTCTGTATCAAACCCCGTGCTGTACCTGCCCTGGGAGTGTTTGATGGGACAGTGCAGAGGGATCTTTACTCTGTATCTAACCCCGTGCTGTACCTGCCCTGGGAGTGTTTGATGGGACAGTGCAGAGGGATCTTTACTCTGTATCTAACCACGTGCTGTACCTGCCCTGGGAGTGTGTGATGGGACAGTGCAGAGGGAGCTTTACTCCGTATCTCACCCGTGCTGTACCTGCCCTGGGAGTGTTTGATGGGACAGTGTAGAGGGAGCTTTACTCTGTATCTAACCCGTGTTGTACATGCCCTGGGAGTGTGTGATGGGACAGTGTAGAGGGAGCTTTACTCTGTATCCAACCCCATGCAGTACCTGCCCTGGGAGTGTGTGATGGGACAGTGTAGAGGGAGCTTTACTCTGTATCTAACCCCCTGTACCTGCCCTGGGAATGTTTGATGGGACAGTGTCGAGGGAGCTTTACTCTGTATCTAACCCCGTGCTGTACCTGCCCTGGGAGTGTTTGATGGGACAGTGTAGAAGGAGCTTTACTCTGTATCTAACCCCGTGCTGTACCTGCCCTGGGAGTGTTTGATGGGACAGTGTAGTGGGAGCTTTACTCTGTATCTAACCCCCTGTACCTGCCCTGGGAGTGTTTGATGGGACAGTGTAGAGGGAGCTTTACTCTGTATCTAACCCCGTGTTGTACCTGCCCTGGGAGTGTTTGATGGGACAGTGTAGAGGGAGCTTTACTCTGTATCTAACCCCCTGTACCTGCCCTGGGAGTGTTTGATGGGACAGTGTAGAGGGAGCTTTACTCTGTATCTAACCCCCTGTACCTGCCCTGGGAGTGTTTGATGGGACACTGTAGAGGGAGCTTTACTCTGTATCTAACCCCGTGCTGTACCTGCCCTGGGAGTGTTTGATGGGACAGTGTAGAGGGAGCTTTACTCTGTATCTAACCCCGTGCTGTACCTGCCCTGGGAGTGTTTGATGGGACAGTGTCGAGGGAGCTTTACTCTGTATCTAACCCCGTGTTGTACCTGCCCTGGGAGTGTTTGATGGGACAGTGTAGAGGGAGCTTTACTCTGTATCTAACCCCCTGTACCTGCCCTGGGAGTGTTTGATGGGACAGTGTAGAGGGAGCTTTACTCTGTATCTAACCCCCTGTACCTGCCCTGGGAGTGTGTGATGGGACAGTGTAGAGGGAGCTTTACTCCGTATCTCACCCGTGCTGTACCTGCCCTGGGAGTGTTTGATGGGACAGTGTAGAGGGAGCTTTACTCTGTATCTAACCCGTGTTGTACATGCCCTGGGAGTGTGTGATGGGACAGTGTAGAGGGAGCTTTACTCTGTATCCAACCCCTTGTACCTGCCCTGGGAATGTTTGATGGGACAGTGTCGAGGGAGCTTTACTCTGTATCTAACCCCGTGCTGTACCTGCCCTGGGAGTGTTTGATGGGACAGTGTAGAAGGAGCTTTACTCTGTATCTAACCCCGTGCTGTACCTGCCCTGGGAGTGTTTGATGGGACAGTGTAGTGGGAGCTTCACTCTGTATCTAACCCCCTGTACCTGCCCTGGGAGTGTTTGATGGGACAGTGTAGAGGGAGCTTTACTCTGTATCTAACCCCGTGTTGTACCTGCCCTGGGAGTGTTTGATGGGACAGTGTAGAGGGAGCTTTACTCTGTATCTAACCCCCTGTACCTGCCCTGGGAGTGTTTGATGGGACAGTGTAGAGGGAGCTTTACTCTGTATCTAACCCCCTGTACCTGCCCTGGGAGTGTTTGATGGGACACTGTAGAGGGAGCTTTACTCTGTATCTAACCCCGTGCTGTACCTGCCCTGGGAGTGTTTGATGGGACAGTGTAGAGGGAGCTTTACTCTGTATCTAACCCCGTGCTGTACCTGCCCTGGGAGTGTGTGATGGGACAGTGTAGAGGGAGCTTTACTCTGTATTTAACCCGTGCTGTACCTGCCCTGGGAGTGTTTGATGGGACAGTGTAGAGGGAGCTTTACTCTGTATCTAACCTGTGCTGTACCTCCCCTGGGAGTGTTTGATGGGACAGTGTAGAGGGAGCTTTACTCTGTATCTAACCCGTGCTGTACCTGCCCTGGGAGTGTTTGATGGGACAATGTAGAGGGAGCTTTACTCTGTATCAAACCCCGTGCTGTACCTGCCCTGGGAGTGTTTGATGGGACAGTGCAGAGGGATCTTTACTCTGTATCTAACCCCGTGCTGTACCTGCCCTGGGAGTGTTTGATGGGACAGTGCAGAGGGATCTTTACTCTGTATCTAACCACGTGCTGTACCTGCCCTGGGAGTGTGTGATGGGACAGTGCAGAGGGAGCTTTACTCCGTATCTCACCCGTGCTGTACCTGCCCTGGGAGTGTTTGATGGGACAGTGTAGAGGGAGCTTTACTCTGTATCTAACCCGTGTTGTACATGCCCTGGGAGTGTGTGATGGGACAGTGTAGAGGGAGCTTTACTCTGTATCCAACCCCATGCAGTACCTGCCCTGGGAGTGTGTGATGGGACAGTGTAGAGGGAGCTTTACTCTGTATCTAACCCCCTGTACCTGCCCTGGGAATGTTTGATGGGACAGTGTCGAGGGAGCTTTACTCTGTATCTAACCCCGTGCTGTACCTGCCCTGGGAGTGTTTGATGGGACAGTGTAGAAGGAGCTTTACTCTGTATCTAACCCCGTGCTGTACCTGCCCTGGGAGTGTTTGATGGGACAGTGTAGTGGGAGCTTTACTCTGTATCTAACCCCCTGTACCTGCCCTGGGAGTGTTTGATGGGACAGTGTAGAGGGAGCTTTACTCTGTATCTAACCCCGTGTTGTACCTGCCCTGGGAGTGTTTGATGGGACAGTGTAGAGGGAGCTTTACTCTGTATCTAACCCCCTGTACCTGCCCTGGGAGTGTTTGATGGGACAGTGTAGAGGGAGCTTTACTCTGTATCTAACCCCCTGTACCTGCCCTGGGAGTGTTTGATGGGACACTGTAGAGGGAGCTTTACTCTGTATCTAACCCCGTGCTGTACCTGCCCTGGGAGTGTTTGATGGGACAGTGTAGAGGGAGCTTTACTCTGTATCTAACCCCGTGCTGTACCTGCCCTGGGAGTGTTTGATGGGACAGTGTCGAGGGAGCTTTACTCTGTATCTAACCCCGTGTTGTACCTGCCCTGGGAGTGTTTGATGGGACAGTGTAGAGGGAGCTTTACTCTGTATCTAACCCCGTGTTGTACCTGCCCTGGGAGTGTTTGATGGGACAGTGTAGAGGGAGCTTTACTCTGTATCTAACCCCGTGTTGTACCTGCCCTGGGAGTGTTTGATGGGACAGTGTAGTGGGAGCTTTACTCTATCTAACCCCGTGTTGTACCTGCCCTGGGAGTGTTTGATGGGACAGTGCAGAGGGAGCTTTACTCTGTATCTAACCCCCTGTACCTGCCCTGGGAGTGTTTGATGGGACAGTGTAGAGGGAGCTTTACTCTGTATCTAACCCCCTGTACCTGCCCTAGGAGTGTTTGATGGGACAGTGTAGAGGGAGCTTTACTCTGTATCTAACCCATGCTGTACCTGCCCTGGGAGTGTGTGATGGCACAGTGTAGAGGGAGCTTTACTCTGTATCTAACCCAGTGCTGTACCTCCCCTGGCAGTGTTTGATGGGACAGTGCAGAGGGAGCTTTACTCTGTCTCTAACCCCCTGTACCTGCCCTGGGAATGTTTGATGGGACAGTGTAGAGGGAGCTTTACTCTGTATCTAACCCGTATTGTACATGCCCTGGCAGTGTTTGATGGGACAGTGTAGAGGGAGCTTTACTCTGTATCTAACCCCGTGCTGTACCTGCCCTGGGAGTGTTTGATGGGACAGTGTAGAGGGAGCTTTACTCTGTATCTAACCCCGTGCTGTACCTGCCCTGGGAATGTTTGATGGGACAGTGTAGAGGGAGTTTTACTCTGTATCTAACCCTGTGCTGTACCTGCCCTGGGAGTGTTTGATGGGACAGTGTAGAGGGAACTTTACTCTGTATCTAACCACGTGCTGTACCTGCCCTGGGAGTGTTTGATGGGACAGTGTAGAGGGAGCTTTACTCTGTATCTAACCCATGCTGTACCTGCCCTGGGAGTGTGTGATGGGACAGTGTAGAGGGAGCTTTACTCTGTATCTAACCCCCTGTACCTGACCTGGGAGTGTTTGATAGGACAGTGCAGAGGGACCTTTACTCTGTATCTAACCCCCTGTACCTGCCCTGGGAGTGTGTGATGGGACAGTGTAGAGGGAGCTTTACTCTGTATCTAACCCAGTGCTGTACCTCCCCTGGCAGTGTTTGATGGGACAGTGGGATCATTTGTGATTTTGTTTTCAAACAGAAATCGAAGAAAAGCTTGCAAGCGAAAATTCAGCGTTACAAAGAGGAGAACGAGAATTTGTATCAGGTACGAGTCTCCGCTTGCTCAGTCACAGCAGGCGCACCGTGTAACCAGACGTCTGCCCTGTGTCGTCTGTCACCCTCAAGGCGTGATCACAGACACCAGCCTGGCTCTCTCACTGTCGGAGGGGCAGTACTGAGGGAGTGCCGCACTGTCGGAGGGGCAGTACTGAGGGAGTGCCGCACTGTCGGAGGGGCAGTACTGAGGGAGTGCCGCACTGTCGGAGGGGCAGTACTGAGGGAGTGCCGCACTGTCCGAGGGGCAGTACTGAGGGAGTGCCGCACTGTCGGAGGGGCAGTACTGAGGGAGTGCCGCACTGTCGGAGGGGCAGTACTGAGGGAGCGCCGCACTGTCGGAGGGGCAGTACTGAGGGAGTGCCGCACTGTCGGAGGGGCAGTACTGAGGGAGCACCGCACGGTCGGAGGGGCAGTACTGAGGGAGTGCCGCACTGTCCGAGGGGCAGTACTGAGGGAGTGCCGCAATGTCGGAGGGGCAGTACTGCGGGAGCGCCGCACTGTCGGAGTGGCAGTACTGAGGGAGTGCCGCACTGTCGGAGGGGCAGTACTGAGGGAGTGCCGCACTGTCGGAGGGGCAGTACTGAGGGAGTGCCGCACTGTCGGAGGGGCAGTACTGAGGGAGTGCCGCACTGTCGGAGGGGCAGTACTGAGGGAGCGCCGCACTGTCGGAGTGGCAGTACTGAGGGAGTGCCGCACTGTAGGAGGGGCAGTACTGAGGGAGTGCCGCACTGTCGGAGGGGCAGTACTGAGGGAGTGCCGCACAGTCGGAGGGGCAGTACTGAGGGAGTGCCGCACTGTCGGAGGGACAGTACTGAGGGAGTGCTGCACTGTCGGAGGGGCAGTACTGAGGGAGTGCCGATCTGTCGGAGGGGCGGTACTGAGGGAGTGCTGCACTGTCGGAGGGGCAGTACTGAGGGAGTGCTGCACTGTCAGAAGGGCAGTACTGAGGGAGTGCCGCACTGTCGGAGGGGAAGTATTGAGGGAGCGCCGCACTGTCGGAGGGGAAGTATTGAGGGAGCGCCGCACTGTCGGAGGGGCAGTACTGAGGGAGCGTCGCACTGTCGGAGGGGCAGTACTGAGGGAGTGTCGCACTGTCGGAGGGGCAGTACTGAGGGAGTGTCGCACTGTCGGAGGGGCAGTACTGAGGGAGTGTCGCACTGTCGGAGGGGCAGTACTGAGGGAGTGCCGCACTGTCGGAGGGGCTCCCCCGGTATCCCGGGGCCAATATTTTCCTCTCAACAAACATCACTAAAGCAGATTATCTGCTCATTCGTTACCGTGCCTGATACGTCCTTTCGAAACAGTATAAATGCACACGAGGCCCATGCTTGAGAGAAGGTCACTCTGTGATCTGTCCTTTATTCCTTCGCACTCAAGTGATGAAGGTGGGTGGAGCTTCCCCTTTTATACCTGAAGGTCCAGGTTAGGAGTGTCTCCCACCGAGTGGTCAGTGTTCTCACAGTGTACAACTTAGGTCAGTTTATACATGGGTTACAATGCTGGTTGAATACATGACATCACCTCCCCCCCAAAGTCTTATTGGGATCACAGGTTGAGTCTCTCTGGTGGTTTACGCTCCCTTGTAAAGTGTCTGAGTTGGGGCTCCGGTTGTTGGGCGCTGGCCTGAGTGTCTGCTGTTTGCGGTGCCTCAGGCCTGTCCGGACTGCCCATAGTGACTGAGCTCTGCTCCCTTTGGTTCCGGTGTTCGGTCACCTGTGGTGGAGTGAACTCTATATCGTGTTCTTCCTCTGCTTCTTCTATGGGGTTGCTGAACCTCCTTTTTGTTTGATCCACGTGTTTGCGGCAGATTTGTCCATTGGTAAGTTTAACTACCAGAATCCTATTTCCCTCTTTGGCAATCACAGTGCCTGCGAGCCATTTGGGCCCTGCAGCGTAGTTGAGGACAAAAACAGGATCATTTACATCAATACATCGCGCCCTGGCATTCCTGTCATGGTAGTGATATTGTGACTGGCGCCTGCTCTCAACAATTTCTTTCATGATGGAGTGTATAAGGGATAGCCGGGTTTTGAGCGTCCTTTTCATTAGTAGCTCTGCGGGTGGAACCCCTGTGAGCGAGTGTGGTCGGGATCTATTGGCCAACAGGAGGCGTGATAAGCGGGTTTGTAGGGAACCCCCTTGGAATCTGAGCATCCCCTGTTTGATTATCTGCACTGTTCGTTCTACCTGGCCGTTTGAGGCCGGCTTGAACGGTGCCGTTCTGACATGGTTAATTCCATTGCCTGCCATGAAGTCCTGGAATTCAGTGTTTGTGAAGCACGGGCCATTGTCGCTGACCAAGATGTCCGGTAGACCGTGGGCGGCGAACATTGCCCGTAGACTTTCTACCGTGGCAGAGGATGTGCTTGAATTTAAAATGTCACACTCGATCCATTTGGAGTAGGCGTCTACTACAACCAAAAACATTTTCCCCATGAAAGGACTTGCGTAGTCCACATGGATGCGTGACCAAGGCTTGGCGGGCCATGGCCAGGGGCTAAGGGGGGCTTCACTGGGCGCATGGCCCAGCTGGGCACACGTGTTGCACCTGCGAACACAAAGTTCCAGTTCTGCGTCTATCCCTGGCCACCAAACGTGTGACCTGGCAATTGCCTTCATCATGACAATGCCCGGGTGCCCATTGTGGAGTTCTCTGATGAACACCTCTCTGCCCATCTGGGGCATGACTACACGGTTTCCCCACAGTAGGCAATCGGCCTGAATCGAGAGTTCATCCCTGCGCCTGTGAAATGGTTTAAATTTCTCAGGGCATGCCCTGTACGTGGCTGCCCAGTCCCCATTCAGGACACATTTCTTGACTAGAGACAATAGCGGGTCTCTATTTGTCCAGACTTTAATCTGACGGGCTGTCACGGGTGAGCCTTCGCTTCCGAAAGCTTCAACAGCCATGACCATCTCAGCACCATGCTCAGTAGCCCCCTCAGTAGTGACTATTGGGAGCCTGCTGAGTGCATCGGCGCAGTTTTCGGTGCCCGGTCTGTGCCGAATTGTGTAGTCATAGGCAGCTAACGTGAGTGCCCACCTCTGTATGCGGGCCGATGCGTTTGCATTTATGGCCTTGTTGTCGGCCAAAAGGGACGTTAGGGGTTTGTGATCTATCTCCAGCTCAAATTTCCTGCCAAACAGGTTCTGGTGCATTTTCTTTACTGCATATACACATGCGAGCGCCTCCTTTTTTACCATCCCGTAGCCCCTTTCTGCCTGGGACAGACTTCTGGAGGCATAAGCTACCGGCTGTAACTGACCCTTGACATTGACATGCTGCAACACAGACCCGACCCCATAGGACGATGCATTGCACGTTAACACAAGTTTCTTACATGGGTCGTATAGTGTTAACAGATTGTTGGAACATAACAAATTGCGTGCTCTATTAAAAGCCATTTCCTGGCTGTCCCCCCAGACCCATTCGTGACCTTTGCGTAGGAGCACGTGTAGCGGCTCTAACAGCGTGCTCGATTTGGGAAGAAGGTTACCAAAATAGTTCAGGAGCCCCAGGAACGAACGCAGCTCCGTCATGTTACGGGGTCTGGGTGCTCTCTGGATCGCTTCCGTCTTGGACGCAGTAGGGCTGATCCCGTCTGCTGCTACCCTCATCCCCAGGAATTCTACCTCTGGAGCTAGGAAGACGCACTTCGCCTTTTTCAGTCGCAGCCCTACCTGGTCCAGTCTGCGTAGCACCTCCTCCAGGTTGTGGAGGTGTTCTTCAGTATCGTAACCCGTAATGAAAAACCACCGTCCCTGGAATCGACTTGAGGAGGCTTTCCATATTTCGTTGGAAGATCGCGGTGGCCGAGCGAATCCCGAACGGACATCTGTTGTACTCAAACAACCCCTTGTGTGTCGTGATGGTGGTCAGCTTCTTCGACTCACTCGCCAGCTCCTGGGTCATGTCAGCTGAGGTCAGGTCCAATTTTGAAAAAAGTTTGCCACCGGATAGCGTCGCAAAGAGGTCCTCCGCTCTCGGTAGCGGGTACTGGTCTTGGAGTGACACCCGATTGATGGTGGCTTTGTAATCACCACATATCCTGACTGACCCATCCGCCTTGAGCACCGGCACAATCGGGCTCGCCCAGTCACTGAATTCGACTGGCGAGATGATGCCTTCCCTCAGCAGGCGGTCCAATTCGCCTTCTATCTTTTCCCGCATCACATACGGCACCGGTCTGGCCTTGTGGTGTACTGGTCTGGTGTCCGGGTTTATGTGAATCACTACCTTGGCCCCCATGAAAGTGCCAATGCCGGGTTGAAATAATGAGTCAAATTTGTCCAGGATCTGTGAGCATGATACTCGCTCCACAGAGGAAATTGCATTGACATCGCCCCATTTCCAGTTCATGACAGCAAGCCAACTCCTCCCCAGTAGTGCGAGACCGTCCCCTGGGACAATCCAGAGTGGCAGTCTGTTCTCCGAATCTTTGTGGGTCACGACTACCGTGGTGCTGCCTAGCACCGGAATGATCTGCTTTGTGTAAGTCCGTAGCTGTGCATCAATCGGCAATAATTTTGGCCTCCTGGCCTTGGACACCCACAACTTTTTAAACTGTTTGATACCCATCAGGGACTGGCTGGCCCCCGTGTCTAGCTCCATTGATACTGGGATGCCATTGAGGAGCACTTTCATCATTATCGGTGGCGTCCTGGTGTATGAACTGTATACGTGCTCCACATGAACTCGCTGAACTTCAGCTTCCAGCGATTTCCCCCAGTGTCCATTTCTGCAATTTCTGCAGGTATTTTGCTCACCTCTGCAAACTCCGGCTGAGTGTGTGCCTCCACGCCTCCAACATGAGCTGTTGTTGGAAACAAAAGGTCCATTGCCAGTCGATCGTCCCTGACTGCCCCTGTTATTGCTAGTGGCCATGCTCGCGTGGTTTAAATCCCAGTTTCTTGTCGCCATTGATACGTCCTTACTATACAGTATAAATGCACACGAGGCCCATGCTTGAGAGAAGGTCAGTCTGTGACCTGTCCTTTATTTCATAGCACTCAAGTGCAGGAAGTGGGTGGAGCTTCCCCTTTTATACCTGAAGGTCCAGGTTCGGAGTGTCTCCCAAAAGTTCACCACCTAGTGGCCATTGTTCTCAGTGTACAACTTTGGTCAGATTCTTCATGGGTTACAATGCTGGTTGAATACATGACAGTGCTGTGTGTGGGATCTCACTGTGCACAATAGGACTGCCGCCTCTCCCACAGTGACTGCACTTCAACAGCACTTTGGGGCATTCCAAGATGGTGAATGTTGATCTAAAATTGTATCTCTCTCTGTCTCTCTCTGTCTCTCATTCTCTCTCTCTCTCTCTCTGTCTCTGTCTCTCTCTCTCTCTCTCTCTGTCTCTCTCTGTCTCTCATTCTCTCTCTCTCTCTCTCTGTCTCTGTCTCTCTCTGTCTCACTCTCTCTCTCATTCTCTCTCTCTCTCTCTCTGTCTCTCTCTGTCTCACTCTCTCTCTCTGTCTCACTCTCTCTCTCATTCTCTCTCTCTCTCTCTCTGTCTCTGTCTCTCTCTGTCTCACTCTCTCTCTCTCGTCTCACTCTCTCTCTCTGTCTCACTCTCTCTCTCATTCTCTCTCTCTCTCTCTCTCTGTCTCTGTCTCTCTCTGTCTCACTCTCTCTCTCTGTCTCTCTCTCTCATTCTCTCTCATTCTCTCTCTCTCTCTCTCTCTCTCTCTCTGTCTCTCTCTGTCTCACTCTCTCTCTCTGTCTCACTCTCTCTCTCATTGTCTCTCTCTGTCTGTCTCTCTCTCTCTCTCATTCTTCTCTCTCTGTCTCACTCTCTCTCTCATTCTCACTCTCTCTCTCATTGTCTCTCTCTGTCTCTCTCTCTCTCTCTGTCTCACTCTCTCTCTCATTCTCTCTCTCTCTCTCCCTCTGTCTCTGTCTCTCTCTGTCTCACTCTCTCTCTCTGTCTCACTCTCTCTCTCTCTCATTCTCTCTCTCTCTGTCTCTGTCTCTCTCTGTCTCACTCTCTCTCTCATTCTCTCTCTCTGTCTCTCTCTCTCTCTCTCTCTCATTCTCTCTCTCATTCTCTCTCTCTCTCTCTCTCTCTCTCTCTGTCTCTCTCTGTCTCACTCTCTCTCTCTGTCTCACTCTCTCTCTCATTGTCTCTCTCTGTCTGTCTCTCTCTCTCTCTCTCATTCTCTCTCTCTGTCTCACTCTCTCTCTCATTCTCTCTTCTGTCTCACTCTCTCTCTCATTCTCTCTCTCTCTCTCTCTGTCTCTGTCTCTCTCTCTCTGTCTCACTCTGTCTCACTCTCTCTCTGTCTCACTCTCTCTCTCTGTCTCACTCTCTCTCTCTCTGTCTCTGTCTCACTCTCTCTCTCTGTCTCACATCTCTCTCTCATTGTCTCTCTCTGTCTCTCTCTCTCTCTGTCTCACTCTCTCTCTCATTCTCTCTCTCTCTCTCTGTCTCTGTCTCACTCTCTCTCTCTGTCTCACTCTCTCTCTCATTCTCTCTCTCTCTGTCTCTGTCTCTCTCTGTCTCACTCTCTCTCTCATTCTCTCTCTCTCTCTCTCTCTCTCATTCTCTCTCTCTGTCTCTCTCTCTGTCTCTCTCTGTCTCACTCTCTCTCTCTGTCTCACTCTCTCTCTCATTGTCTCTCTCTGTCTGTCTCCCTCTCTCTCTCTCTCTCTCTCTGTCTCACTCTCTCTCTCATTCTCTCACTCTCTCTCTCTCTCTCTCTCTCCTCTGTCTCTGTCCCTCTCTGTCTCACTCTCTCTCTCTCTCATTCTCTCTCTCTCTCTCTCTCTCTCTCATTCTCTCTCTCTCTCTCTCTCTCTCTGTCTCACTCTGTCTCACTCTCTCTCTCTGTCTCACTCTCTCTCTCTGTCTCACTCTCTCTCATTTCTCTCTCTCTCTCTCTCTCTGTCTCTGTCTCACTCTCTCTCTCTGTCTCACCCTCTCTCTCATTGTCTCTCTCTGTCTCTCTCTCTCTCTCTCTCATTCTCTCTCTCTGTCTCACTCTCTCTCTCATTCTCTCTCTCTGTCTCACTCTCTCTCTCATTCTCTCTCTCTCTCTCTCTCTCTCTCTGTCTCACTCTCTCTCTCTCTCTCTCTCTGTCCTCACTCTCTCTCTCTCTCTCTCTCTCTCTCATTCTCTCTCTCTCTCTCTCCCTCTCTCCCCTCTCTTCCCTCTCTCCCTTCTCTCTCGTTCGCTCTATCCTGCCCCACTCACGCTCTCCCTTCCCCTGCAGGGCCTGAACCAGGCGGATCTGTCGACGTATGAGGACATCACCCGAGGGCAGCAGTGCATGTACCAGGACGTGGCCAACTACAGGCTGAGCGACAGCCAGCTGAGCAGCCCTGAGCCCCGGGGAAGACCCTCGCTGTCTCCCTCCCCCATCCCCCGCTCACATCCTGCACCACAACACTGCCCTCCGCACAGCAGGGGGCGCCGGTGTTGGGGGGAGTGAAGGGAATGAGGGGGGGTGGAGTGAGGGGGAGTGGAGTGAGGGGGAGGGGCGTGAGGGGGAGGGGAGTGAGGGGAAGGTGAGGGGAAGGGGAGTGAGCGGGAGGGGAGGGGAGTGAGGGGAAGGTGCGGGAGGAGGAGAGGCGTGAGGGGGAGGGGAGGGAGGGGGAGGGATGGGGGAATGAGTGGGGTAGGGAGTGAGGGGGAAGGGGGGGAGGGAGTGTGGGGGAGGGGTGTGGAGGGAGGGGGATGGTAGTGAGGGGGAAGGGAGGGGAGTGAGGGGGAGGGTAGTGAGGGAGGGAGTGAGGGGGAGGGGAGGGGGAGTGAGGGGAGGGTAGTGAGGGGGAGGGGAGGGGAGGGGGAAGGATGGGAGGGAGGGGAGGGAAGGGGAATGAGCGGGGTAGGGAATGAGGGGATGGGGAGGGGAGGGCATGATGGGGGTGGGGAGGTAGGGGAGGGGAGTGAGGGGGAGGGGAGGAGAGGGGAGTGAGGGGGAGGGGAGTG
>NW_027252056.1:0-31525 GCF_044704955.1 Pristiophorus japonicus | reverse complement strand
CAAAGATCAGGAGTGTCGGACTGAAGTGCAGCCAGAATTTCAGGAGCAGACCCTTTAAATAATAAAACAGGGGCTGCAACCTCGTGCATTCGGTAAAAACATGGAACACGGACTCTTCCAGACCGCAGATATTGCACGACACTGCTCCGTGCACCACCCTCCAGGCCTAGTCCCCGATAAATACTAGGAGGTCTCGCGCGTAGATTGCCCTCCATCGGGGACCCCCGCCTCCTCCGGACGGCAAGATGGTACGCCATGGCGTGCCCGGACGGCAGGCGAGGATGGCAAAGTTGAGAGTGTGCAGGAGCAGCCCGTACAGGAAACCCCTCCGCGCGGAACTGAAAGGCACGGAGGGGATTTCCTCGAGGCGGCTCAAGTTGTGAGGCGCCGGCTCCCGAGGGAGGTTCCGGGGTTTGGCGCCGATGAGGAATTCCGTCCAGACGGGGGTCAGTTCGGACGGGATCTCCCCACGTGCTTGAGCCTCCTCGATGCACCTAACGGAGTCAGGGCCCAGAGCTGTTTTTAGCGACTCGATGGCATCGGCCGCGCGGCGGACGTTGGCGGAATTTAGGCGCCGCGCCAGCATGTCTGCCGCCATCCAGCCCGCTCCTCCGCCATCGAGCAGGTCCCTGACCCTGGTCACCTCACCAGCCACAGCCCTCTCGTCCGACCGCCACCTAAAACCTCGGTCGTGGAGGTACGGATTCCCGAGCAGCGGCTCCTGCAGGACAGCCGCCACTCCAGCCAGTGGAGAGCTGCGCTTGGTGGAGACTTTGTTCCAGACCCTGGTGAGTTCCTTGTAAAAGACAGGCAGCTCCTGGAAGGTGGTCATGACGCCCCCCAAGCTCACAAACAGGAGCTGCGTGTCGTAGTTGAGGCCGTGCTGGTGGCGGAAGAAATACGTCGCCAGAGCCCACCACCTAGGAGGGGGCTCAACGTAAAGGTATCTCTGCAGGGTCTGAAGATGGAAAGTCACAAGCTGGGTGCTGACGCACACCAATGACTGACCGCCCTCCCCAAGCGGGAGACTCAAGACCGTGGCAGAGACCCAGTGCTTCCTGTTGTTCCAGAAGAAGTCCACCAGCTTCTTCTGTATCTTGGTGACAAACGCAGGGGGAGGGGTCAAAGTGACCAGCCGGTACCACAACATGGCGGCCACCAGCTGGTTTATGACTAGCGCTCGACCCCTGTAGGACAGCACTCGGAGCAGTCCTGTCCAGCGCCCTAGGCAAGCGGCGACCTTGGCCTCCAGCTCTTGCCAGTTCACCGGTCAGGCTTCCTCGTCGGGGCTAAGGTAGACTCCCAGATAGAGGAGATGGGTCGTGCTCCAGGCAAAAGGCCTGAGCTCCTCCGGCAGGGAGTCCACCCGCCACTGACCCACCAGGAGTTCGGAACATTTCTCCCAGTTGATCCTGGCGGAGGATGCGGCCGAGTAAATCTCCTGGCACTCTCGCATCCTCCGCAGGTCAGCGGGATCCTCTACCGCGAGGAGCACGTCATCGGTGTAAGCCGAGAGGGCGACCTCCACGCCCGGCCCTTGCAGAGCCAGTCCCGTCGACCTCGGCCGCAGGAGGCGCAGGAAAGGCTCCACGCAGATGGCATATAACTGGCCGGATATGGGGCATCCCTGGCGCACCCCTCTCTCAAAGCGAAGGGGCGCCGTCAAGGACCCGTTAACCTTTATCAGACACTCCACGGCGGCGTACAAAAGTCGGATCCGGGCGACGAAATGCGTCCCAAACCCGAAAGCGCGCAGAGTCCCGAACAGGTAGTCGTGATCCACCCTGTCGAACGCCTTCTCTTGGTCGAGAGATAGGAAGGCGACTGACAGATCAGCCTCCTGGGAACAATGGATGAGGTCCCGGACCAGATGGATGTTGTCGTGGATTGTCCGGCCCGGGACCGTGTATGACTGGTCGGGGTGGATCATGTGGTCCAGCACGGCGCCAAGGCGAGCAGACACCGCCCTGGCGAAGATTTTGTAGTCCGTGCTGAGGAGGGAGACCGGGCGCCAGTTCTTAAGGAGGCGGAGATCGCCCTTCTTAGGCAGCAGGACGATGATTGCCCTGCACCAAGAGAGGGGCATCTCCCCGGTCGCCAGACTTTCCCCCAGGACCCGCGCGTAGTCGCCCCCCAGGACGTCCCAGAACGCCCTGTGGAACTCCACGGTCAGCCCGTCCAGCCCCGGGGCTTTTCCCCTCGAGAGCCGGGCGAGGGCGCCGGTCAGCTCCGCCAGGCTTAGCGGAGTTTCCAGATTTTCGGCGCCCTCCGGGCTGACCTTCGGCAGGTCCTCCCACAAAACTCTACACGCTTCCTCGCTGGACGGCACCGGAGAGAACAGAGCCCTGTAATATTCACGGGCCCTGTTGTTGACGCCCTCCGGATCCGAGACGAGAGAGCCGTCGTCGGCCAGCAGCGTCAAGAGCTGCTTACGGACACTCTGTCTTTTTTCCAGCGAGAAGAAGAAGGGGGAGCCGCGGTCCAGATCCCGCAGGAACTGGATCAGCGACCTCACGAACGCGCCTCGGGACCCGATGAGCTGCAGGTCCTTCAGCGCGGCCTTCTTCGCTTCGTACACCGTCTGCAGGGCCGGGTCCTCGACGACTTGACCGAGACGTGACTCCAGTTCGAGTACCTCTTTTTCTAGGCGCCCGACCCTGGCCGCCTGCCTCTTGGTCGACCCCCTCGCGTACTCTTGACAGAACACGCGGACGTGAGCCTTGCCCACGTCCCACCATAGCCTCAAGGAGGGGAAGCCCCCCTGCTTCCTTCTCCAGTCGGACCAGAATCGACGGAACGAGTCCTGGAACCGCACGTCCTCCAGCAGCTGGTTGTTAAAATGCCAGTACGCAGACCCCATCCTCGCGCGGAGCGAATCGAGCTCCGCCCACACCAGGTGGTGGTCCGAACACGGCACCGGCCGCATGGAGGCCGCCGGGATGCAGGAAACGTACGCCCGAGACACGTAAAGGCGGTCGACTCTGGACCATCCTACTCCAGGCCTCACCCAAGTAAAGGCGCTGGAGTCGGGATGGAAATTTCGCCAGACGTCCACCAAGTCGAAGGACCCGACCAGGTCCCTCAACTTCTCCATCGCCGTCATGCTCTGTGGGGCACCGGAGCGGTCCCTCGCCTCGAGGGTGCAGTTAAAATCCCCCCCGAGGACAATGCAGTCGCCGACGTCGACGGAGCCAAGAAGAGCGGACACCTTTTCGAAGAAGCGCGTTTGCTGCGGGCCGGGCTGAGGGGCGTACACGTTCACGAGATGGAGCGGCACGTCCCCCAGGCGAACCGTGACGTGCAGCAAGCGGCCTGGCACGGGCTCCTCGACCCCCAAGATCTCCGGCTGAAATGCGGGGCCAGCAAGATGGCCACCCCACAAGAAGTGGTAGTAAGGTGGCTCATGCGGACCTCTCCTTGCCATTCCAGGAGCCACATGGCTTCATCTCCCGGAACGGTGTGGGTTTCTTGCAGGAAGCACACCGCATATTTCCCCTCCCGCAGGAGCGAAAAATTGTTAAATCTACGGTGTGCCTCTCTGCTGCCGTTGATGTTGAGGCTGGCTATGGTTATCTTCATGACAAAAGCATAGTGCAACCTCTACCTAACCTATTGTGGGGGGCGGAGTGGAGTCGTTTGTTGACCTCCACTCCTTCAGCAGTCCAGCGAGGAACCCTTTGAGCCGGTGCAGCTCAAGGCCTTGCGCCTTTGATAAGGGCCCGCCCACGGCCATGGTTTTAGCGGCGGCGCAGACGGACGCGACGAGCAGCCCCGGCTCAGACCATCTTTCCAGGGCCAGATGGGCTCGGTTGCGGCCATCCTGGCTCTGGACCAAAAAGTCCCAGAGTTCCTTTGCAGGAATGAGGGGGGACTCAGCGGCGGGCACGAGGAGATCCACCACCTCACTGGCGATGGACTCGAGATCTTCTCCCGAGTCCCCCACCGAGTCCCCGTCCCCCTCCGGGAGGTCGCCGCCAGCAGCCGGCCCGTCGACCGCACGAGGTACGGCAAACGGCCCGGCTGCTCCATCCGACCCTGGCTCTGCCCCGATCCCATCCCCAGGATCGTCGGCAGAGGTGTCCCCACTGGGCTCTTTTAAAAGCGGTGCTGGGTCGGGAAGTGGCAGCAGAAGGGGTTCCTCCTCCGCCCCAGGAACCGGGGAGCACGGAGAGACCTGGCCAAAGTAATGTTCCAGGTCCTCCAAGTACCCCAGCTCCAAAGTAGGGGGCGAGGGTTGGTGTTCTTCTCCCTCCCCGCCGCCACCCCCCGGCCCAGTGTGTAGATGTTCTGTAAAATTATTCATAATTTCCGTTTCTTCCGGGCCGAGCAAAACCCGGGGGAAGTTGGTTAATAGCTGGGCGGGCTCAGGTTCGGCCTTTTCGGCCCCACCCGCCTCAGTCCCCGGGATGCTTGACCCGGCGGCAATGCATTCCTCCGCTGGCCTCACGCCCCCCCACGACAGGCAGATCTTCCACGCCATCCCCGGGAGGCAGAGGCTGGGCAGCCTCGACTGTCTCACCCTCCCCGGGGACAGATCCCTCTCGCCTGCGGCGCAGTTTGGGGGCGCTGGTGGGGGACGCGGGACACGCGGCGGGCACCGACTCCTCCACGGAGGGATGTTGTTCCCCCTCCGCCTCATTGGAGCGGCGCCTCCTTTTGTTCCTGGGGGGGCGCGGAGGCAGGGAGACCTCCATGTCTGCCGAGGCCTCCCGCTCCACCCCCCCCTTTTTCTTTTCTTGCCCGCGCCCCTCTGTGATACTGGTCAAGGGCTCGGGCACGGGCTCAGGGCACCCCGCGCTCGCCGATGTCAGGGTTGGGCTGAGCGCGGTGTTCAAGCTGTCTGGCGCACTGAGGGGACCCGCCTCGAGATGTTTCGCCTTCCTCCGCGCCTTCCTTCCGATCAGATGCTCTCCCTCCCCCCCCGCCGGAGGCCGTGAAAACAAAGGCCCCCAACGATGCCCGCGCACCCACAGCTCCCGGCACGCGGACGCTACTAGGGGGAGGGGTGGCGGCGACGCCAGCCTTGGCCGCCTTCGGTGGTATGGCGGCTTTGGAGGCGGGGCAGTTCTTGCAGGCATGGCACCGCACGCCGTCCGACGTCCAAAAGACGCGGTAGGCAGTCCCCTCGTACACCACATTAAAATTGCCCTCAGTCGTCTCTTCCCGCGCCAGCCGGACAAAGAGCTGGCGGCGGAAGGAGAACACGTGGCGCAGGCTGCTCTCCCTGAGGCCGAGCGATATGGGGTTGATCCCCGACCTTACCTCCCCCAGTTGTTGTAGATGAGGGAGGAGGAGCTCAGTGGGAACAAAGGGCGGGACGTTCGACACGATGACCCTCTGCGCGGTGGCCTCGAGAGGATCCACCGGCAGGAACGTCCCGCCCACCGTGAGCCCCTTTTTGAGGGCCAGGGACACCGCCCGCTCCGACCCCAGGAAGAACACGGCCTTCCCAGACATCTTGGAGGCTGCGACAATGGCCGAGGGGCCGACTACCCCAGCCATCGCCCGCACGCACTCCTCGATGGTCATTGTGGGGTGAGTGTAGCTCTTGACCCCGTGTTTTATTGTTATAAGTCTGAATGGTGGCAGGGCAGCAGGAGGCGCCGTGGATGTGGACGCTGCCTGCGCGTACGTCTTAGCTGGCCCTGCCACCGGCGTAGATGGGGTCGCCATCACGGGGTCCCTTTAAGGGCTGCACCCACCCCAAAGTCACAGGCCTTAATGGTCTTTAATTGGCCTCGTTGGTTTTTTGAGCAGAGGGAGCTCTTAATGGGGCACACCTCTCCCCTAGTTAACGAATGGGGAGGGGCCTTGTTCCCTCTGCTCAGTTGTCTTAATTGTTTTTAAAAATTAGGAGGAAAGGGCTCTCAGAGAGAGAGGGGAGAGACAGAGAGAGAGAGATAGAGAGTGGGGGGTGGGAAAGAGGGAAGCTGCGAGGGCAGGTCTCCCCTCACAGCAATGGGTGGGTGTTTCTTGGGGTGCACTCCCCAGATGGCAAAAAACACAGTCTTTGTAGAATGGTCTTCGGGTGGGGGGAGAAGATGTCTTCACCTAGGGTAGCTGAAGCCACCCAGGCACACACTCCCAACGATGTTTAATAGGGTGATTAAAGATTCTTCAGCCAGGTAGCTCCAGCTATCCCAGGCTAGGCAATGGGGGAGGGGTGCTTCAGTGGTGTGTGGGGCCCAGCTGTAAGCAAAACCCCCACACACACTTCCACACACACACACCCCCCGCGATGTTCCGGCCCTCAAGTTGCCTTCTTTCCTCCCCCCACCGATACAACAAAGTCTTTCGGGGAACGCACCAAAACACACCCACCTGTCGAAGATTGTAGAAACGACTCTCCCTCCTTCCACACTGGATGGTGTTTTCTCAGGTTGTTCTTTTCCCCCTCTCTCCAACTCTCTGTAGTTGTAATAAATAATACATTTTCAACTCTCCTCCTCTCCCTCTGGATGTTGAGTTGCAGTAAGCCAGCCCTCTCCTCCTCTTCCTGGGCTGTTCTCAGGGCTCACTCCAGGCCCTCCAGACAGGAGCAAAAGCAGGGAGTTCCTTCTCTCTCAGCAGCACAGCTCCAACTGAATAGGCCACGCCTCCAAAGCTCTACCATTGGTCCATAGATCCCCTGAAAGTGCAGGCCAGGTGGATAAGGTGGTTAAGAAGGCATACGGAATGCTTGCCTTTATTGGCCGAGGCATAGAATATAAGAGCAGGGAGGTTATGCTTAAATTTTAACACTTTGGTTCGGCCACAGCTGGAGTATTGCGTGCAGTTCTAGTCACCGTATTATAGAAAGGACGTGATTGCCCTAGAAAGGGTGCAAAGGAGATTTGCTAGGAAGTTTGTGGAATGGAGAATCTTAGTTATGAGGACAGATTGGATAGGCTGGGGTTGTTCTCATTGAAACAGAGGAGGTTGAGAGGAGACCTCATTGAGGTGTACAAAATATTGAGGGGCCTGGATATAATGGATTAAGGATCTATTTCCATTGGCGGAGGGGGCTATGATGAGGGGGCATAGTTTTAAGGTGGTTGGTGGAAGGTTTAGAGGGGATTTGAGGGGGTGCTTCTTTACGCAGAGGGTTGTGGGGATCTGGAACTCACTGCCTGGAAGAATGGTGGATGCAGAAACCCTCACCACTTTTAACAGATGGTTGGATGGGCATTGCAGGGTTATGGACCGAGAGCTGGTAATTGGGATTAGACTGGATGACCTTTTGTTGGGCGAAGCAGATATAATGGGAAGTACTGCAGGGAATAGAATATGGCCAGAGTGATCTCCTGGACTAGTTTCAATTGCCTGGGTGGATTTAAAATCATGAAAGGGATAGACAAGATAGAGGCAGAGAGGTTGTTTCCACTGGTTGGGGAGACTAGAACTAGGGGGCACAGCCTCAAAATACGGGGGAGCCAATTTAAAACCGAGTTGAGAAGGAATTTCTTCTCCC
Organism: Pristiophorus japonicus; assembly: GCF_044704955.1. Lineage (NCBI taxonomy): Eukaryota > Metazoa > Chordata > Chondrichthyes > Pristiophoridae > Pristiophorus > Pristiophorus japonicus. The sequence continues at coordinate 24,075 of NW_027252056.1, read as the reverse complement.
AGAGGGTTGTGAATCTGTGGAATTCTCTACCCAAGGAAGCAGTTGAGGCTAGCTCATTGAATGTATTCAAGTCACAGATAGATAGATTTTTAACCAATAAGGGAATTAAGGGTTACGGGGAGAGGGCGGGTAAGTGGAGCTGAGTCCACGGCCAGATCAGCCATGATCTTATTGAATGGCGGAGCAGGCTCGAGGGGCTAGATGGCCTACTCCTGTTCCTAATTCTTATGTTCTTATGTTCTTATGAATTTGCCTATTTGGTGCTGAAATTAGTATGTCATCCAAATAACATACGACCTCTTCAATACCTTGCAAAATCTGGTTCATCACCCCTTGGAATATGGCAGGGGTGGAAGACACTCCAAACGGTAGCCTATTAAATTGATATAGGCCTAGATGGCTATTTATAGTCAAACATGACTTGGACTCCTCATCTAGTTCAAGCTGTAAGTAGGCATTCGTAAGATCCAGTTTTGAGAAGATCTGACCACCTGTTAGTGTTGTGAACAAATCTTCTATAATCGGCAATGTATTGGGGACATTACCCTCTGGAACCTGGTTTACGGTTACTTTATAATCACCACACAATCTTACCTTACCATCGGACTTAGGTACAACAACAATGGCTGTAGCCCAATTACATCGGTCTATCTTACAAATAATGTTCTCAGTCTCTAGTCTTTTGAGTTGTTGCTCAACTTTCTCCTTGAGTGCATACGGTACGGAACGTGGCTTGTAGTAAACTGAGCTTCTGTACCCTGACACTCACCTTGAAGCCTTGGATCGGACTGCCCATTTCGCGGAATACCTTCGGATACTTCTTGATAACCTCATCCGTTGATGAAAATCTCGCTTCCACACAGAAAATTTTATTTCAATCCAGCTTCAGTGAGCTTAATCAATTTCTTCCTAGTAAGGCAGACTTGTCTCCTTTCACTACTATTAGAGGCAAGTTCTGAAATTGATCTTTATATTTCACCGGTACGGTGATACGACCTACCACAGGAATTTTCTCTCCCGAGTAGCCTCGCAGCTCTATCTTGGATTTCTCCAGTTGGAAATCACACAATTTGTCGCGGTACAGTGACTCCGGTACTACACTCACGGATGCACCCGTATCAATTTCCATTGGTATCTTGAATCCCGCAACATATATGTGGATTTTGATGCTTCCCAAATCGCTGTCCATTAACCTCGTGCTCCTGATGACATGTAACTCTAACATCTCCTCGTCCTGTTGTTGTTCTTCCATGCTATGTAGTCTCTGGGGATTTCTACTCATAGCTTTGAACACTGGACTCATAGCTTTAAAAGCTGATTTACCCTTCGGTCGACATGACTTCGCAAGATGCCCAGTCTTTCTGCAGAAGAAACACTCTGCCTTCACGTATGGACAACTTTGAGCAATGTGTTGTCTCAGGCACCTACAGCACGACTTCAACGCTCTGTTAGAATTTCCAGTTTCTGAGACTTTTGGCCATGCCCGTCTTTTACTTTGAACCTGCAGGTGATTTACCTCGGTTGACTGACGACCGTAATCATTATTTAATTCTCGGGAATATTGTTCGGCCATGCTCATCGACCTCGCTATCTGACAAGCAATCTCAAAAGTCAAGACATCCGTCGTCAATAACTTCCTTCTGATCGCATCATTTTTCACCCCACAAACAAAACGATACCGTAATGCTCGGTTTTGAAAGCTTCCAAAATTACAGTGCATCGATAGCTTTTTTAATGCTATGATGTAATCACCGATACTTTCATCAGCCTTTTGATTCTGAATCCCGAAACGATAGCTTTCAGCAATTTCTAATGATTTGTATTATAGTGCTGCTCGAGCTTAGTTAAAATCTCTTTGTGTCCTTTGGCTCGTCAGGCACAAGCAGATTTACAAGGGTTTCATATAATACCGGACCTGCCTCCGATAAGAAGATCGCTCTCTTATGTTCTAACACAGCCTGGTTCTGGACTGCATTGTCTGGAACTTCGATTATGTTATTTGCAATGAAATACATTTCTAGCCGATCCACATGCGCTTTAAAATGTTTCCGGTCGTGTCTATATTCACCCAAATGTCCCAATAAACCTGCTATTTTAATATCTAGCTGTTCACACTGTGTGCTGTATTTTACCTCGGATTTTGTAGCTTTTTTCCAAAGACAGAAATTTCCAAAGATCTCTGTCGGATAGCTGAATCCTTCACCAACAAAATTTTAGCTTTAAATCATCCAAAAAATCTCATCTCATCGCCCAAAGTGATATATTCACAGAGCACAAGCACACACAGCTCCTAACATGGAGGCAGCTCTCTCGGAAGTCTCCGGAAACTGCCTAGTTCTGTTTAATGATTAACTATGCACTTGCAGTACACAATACGTCCACATCCACAGTGTGGAGCTACAAACATTACAAGCTTACAGACATTACAGTGGGAAAGCAGCGGGCCGTGTGGGTTGAGGACCTTCAGCTGGGGGCGAGCAGTGGCTGCAGTTGACGTCGAGGAGAATCGGGAGAAGGTTATACTGGATGGTAAAAGAAGAAGACTCCGATTTGTCTGCTGCCTTTTCAAACTTGGAGATTTTAAAAGGTTTCCCTGCACTTTATGTCTGATTTTCGACAATAAGAAAATCGCTGGAAAAAGGTAAAGATTTGTTCTTCTTTTGCCAGCATTCATTTATCATCACAGGAGCATCAGTATTGGTAAATTTATATTTATTTTTTATTTTATAACTGCATATAGTTAGTATTCACTTTTTAAATTACCTTAAAGTTGATTGATAAGAGACAGGGAGTCCCTTCGGCTGGATAGGAGCAGTCCAGCACGGATTTCTCTCACTGCAGTTAAGGCGTTTTCCTACGCTGCTTCTAGGGTCTGTGCGGTGGTTTAAAAATTTTCATTGGTGGGGAAAGTTTGTCTTATGCACAGAGATACCGTGCAACCTTCTTTTACAGGTACACCAGCGGCAGAATGTTTGGCACCAAACATTCTGGCGCTTGTAGTAGATGCCGGCATCCCGACATAGGGGAATCTTTGAACTGAGCTTCGGCGCCAAAAAATTCACTGTGGGGCAAAATTGGGTCCTAAAATCGGCTGTGTGGTTGATAATGAAGAAGAAAGCTGGGGACTGCACGAAGATATCAATCAACTGGTCAGGTGGGCAGAACAGTGGCAAATGGAATTTAATCCAGAGAAGTGTGAGGTAATGCATTTGTGGAGGGCTAACAAGGAAAGGGAATACACATTAAATGGTAGGGCACTGAGAAGTGTAGAGGAACAAAGAGACCTTGGAGTGCATGTCCACAGATCCCTGAAGGTAGCAGGCCAAGTAGATAAGGTGGTTAAAAAGGTATGCCGAATGCTTGCCTTTATTAGCCGAGGCATAGAATACAAGAATGGTGGGATATGATTGAACTATATAAAATACTAGTTAGGCTACAGCTGGAATACTGCGTGCAGTTCTGGTCACCACAGTACGGGAATGACGTGATTGCATTGGAGAGGGTACAGAGGAGATTTAAGAGGATGTTGCCAGGAATGAAGAATCTTAGCTATGAGGACAGATTGGGTAGGCTGGGTTTATTTTTCTCAGAACAAAGGAAGCTGAGGGGAGACCTCATTGAGGTGTATAAAATTATGATGGGCCTAGATATTGTGGATAGAAAGGGCCTATTTCCCTCAGCAGAAGGGTCAACAACCAGGCGGCATACATTTAAAGTAATTGGTAGAAAGTTTAGAGGAGATTTGAGTGGAAATGGCTTCATGCAAAGGGTTGTGGAGGTCTGGAACTTACTGCCTGAAGGGCTGGTAGAGGCAGAAACCTTCACCACATTTAAAAAGTACTTGAATGTGCACTTGAAGTGCCGTAACCTACAGGGTTATGGACCTAGAGCTGGAAAGTGGGATTAGGCTGGATCATCATCATCATAAGCAGTCTCTCGAAATCGAGGAAGACTTGCTTCCACTCTAAAAGTGAGTTCTTAGGTGACTGAACAGCCCAATACGGGAATTACAGTCTCTGTCACAGATGGGACAGACAGTCGCTGAAGGAACGGGTGTGTGGGGAGTCTGACCCGCCGCACGCTCTCCTTCCGCTGCCTGCGCTTGCTTTCTGCATGCTCTCGGCGACGAGACTCGAGGCGCTCAGCACCCTCCCGGATGCTCTTCCTCCACTTAGAGCGGTTTTTGGCCAGGGACTCAGTGGGCATGTTGCATTTTATCAAGGAGTCTTGGAGGGTGTCCTTGAAACGTTTCCTCTGCCTCACCTGGGGCTCGCTTGCCATGTATGAGTTCCGAGTAGAGCGCTTGGTTTGAGAGTCTTGTGTCAGGCATGCGAACAATGTGGCCTGCCCAACAGCTGGATAGCCTCTTGTTGGCCGGCACAGAAACAATGGGCCAAAATGGCCTCCTTCCATATTGTAAACGTCTATATTTCTATGATTCTATGAAGCATAGGGCGCATTCAACTTGGAATATATTTCAAATTTTAAAATGGCATACTTCCCCAGCATTATATATCCGCAGCATTATCAATCACATGATATGAGTGCACTATGCTGAATATGTTGGAAATACTTCACAAGAACAATGTTTATGTAGATTAAATAATTTGTCTGCTGCAAATTGCAATATCAAAGTGATTCGGGAGTATTAGCTTTATTTGCAACCTGAAATTGTAGGGTGAAATATGTATTCATGCACATTATGAAATTTCACAACCTGATCATAATCTCAACATGAACTATCCAAAAATCTATTGATCGCTGTCGTGAATATACTCCACAACTGAGGATCCACAGCTCTCTGGGCAGTTGCGCATGCGCACACACAAAAAAAAACCATTTGCACATGCGCAGTTGAAAGTATAAAAAAAATAGCACGTGTGGGGACTGTGTGGATCACTATTGAGAATCTATTGATGGCAGAGGTGGATCCGCAGGTTGGAAATACAGCTTCGATCACGAGATGGCTGCAATGGAAGGGCGCAGAGAAAGTGAAAGGGCCAGGGATGGAGAAGGGGAAACCGTAAGGGCGAAGAGATTTCTCGCGGAAAAAATTGAGCCCCTGGTAGACTTAATTGAGAGTAGATGGGGAGTTCTTGAGAACAAGGGGAGCTTCGGTGAAAATAAGCTTAAACCATCTGCACTCGCAAAAGTTTGGGACCAGGACACAGTCGAGTTTAATGGAATGTCCAAGACCTTGAGAACTGGTGCGCAGCTGAAAAAGAATTGGCAGGACCTCAGACAAGCAGTGACTGTAAGTAATACGTTAAACTTACATTTATTTGAGCTTTTAAATATATGTATATTTATGCACTGCAATAACATCTGTAAATGTGATCCATGTGTGTGTGCATGTGTGTGTGTGTGTGTGTGTGCGTGTGTGTGCGCGTGTGTTCAGAAGGACCCTCTCTTAAAAAGTTCAATTTTCATCTTTGCAGAAGATGGTGTCACAGATCAATCGAGAACGGTCACAAACTGCAGGAGATCCGCCAAGTAGGCTGCAACTAACAGCCGTGGAGCAGAGGATAGTGTCAATGATTAAATGTCATAGGAAAAGACCAACAATCAATGTGGAAGCTAGTCCCAGTTTTCCATTAGAGGGTAAGCCCTGCAAATTGCACAGTCTGGGTGGCTAAATGTTACATACTGCATGTGCTTCCTACGCTTCTCCTTTCTTAATGCTGTTAATCAAGCATCTCTCTTTTGTTTCGCAGAGGTTGAGCATCAAGAGGAGACAGAAGGTGCATCTGAAGTTGAAGGAGAGAATGTTCAAGAAAACGCCATGCCAGATATTCCAACTCAGGACAGTGATGTGCAGCAAGAAGTCATGGACGATGAGATGGTTACCCTGGATTTGGAAGTGCTGAACCCCCGAGGATTCCAAGCCCTTTCATGAGTGAATCAAGCGAGAGGACTTTTCTAGGTGTGACGTCTGAGGCTGCGGGTACAAGTGTGTCATAGCAAGCGAGACGTCATAGGAGGGGGAGCTCCAGACCTGTCAAGGCATCTGAAGGGCATTTTCAGCATGCCTATTTTCTGCTCTATGACAAATCCGTTGGAAATGTGGCTTTCATTGTATCTCTCGTGGGCCTCAGTACTTGGTCTCCTCAAGGGTGTCATAAGCCACGTCTTCAATTGATAGCGCTTATCGCCAAGCAGCCAGCCGGAAAGTCTGTTTGGAGCAGCGAAGAGCTGAGGGAGGGTGGACTGGCGAAGGATGAAAGAGTCATGGCAGCTGCCAGGGAATTTGGCATACACATGCATGATGATCTTCCAATGGTTACAGATGAGCTTCACATTGAGGGAGTGAAAGCCCTTCTGGAGTACAAAGACTCCTCGGTTATAATGGGGTACCTTGATGACCACATGTGTGCAGTTGATGATGCCCTACACCCGTGGGAAGTTAGCCAGAGTGGCAAAGCCAAGCACCTGCTCAGTAGCACTGGCTTCATCAGTGGTAAAGTTGATATAATTCTCTGATTTGTCAAAGAGGGCAACAGTGACCTGTGTGATGCATCTGTGGGCAGCCAACTGCAAGATGCCGCAAATGTCTGCTGCAGATCACTGGAAGGAGCATGAGGCAAAGAAGTTGAGAGTGCTAGTGACTTTGACAACCACTGGTAAGGTGTGTCCACCCACTCCAATGGGCTGCAGGTCTTGCTCGAGCAATGTGCAAATGTCTGCAATAACCTGGCACAATAGTCTGAGCCTCCTTTGGCGCTGCTGCTCAATCACGTTGAGGAAGGTCATCCTCTGCCTGAATATCCTATGTTGTAGTTATTGCCTCCAGCAAGGTGCAGCCTCTGTTCTGTGCAGTATCAGGTGGTTGAGGAGAATGTTATTGGTGCTGATGGTGTACCTGGTGTTGCTGCTGTTGGGGCTCATCGTGGTCCGATTCGCCTGCACGAACCCCAAACAATTACAGCCTATGTATTAAACATAGAAACATAGAAAATAGGTGCAGGGGTAAGCCATTCGGCCCTTCGAGCCTGCACCACCATTCGGAGAACATAGGGCATCTTGTGGGGATGAGCGGGGAGAATATCCAACAATCTCGATTGCTCCTGGAAGCCTTTGGTGGGGTGAAGGCAGAGTTGAGGGGACTGTCATTACAGGTGGAAAGACTTTCAGGATGGTTGAACGAGGTAGTCTCAGCAATAGGCGGGTTCACCCAGGTTTTCCTTAATGCGAGGAGCGCTTTCCACTCTGCACCAAAATCAAGGATTGATCCTGAGGCTGAGGTTGACTATGAAGAGGAACCTGGGCATTCCACAATGACACATTTTGGCTCTGTCCCTGTTGTAGCCCAGCAGCAAGAAACACCACGCCAGAAAAGAAACAGATTACACTTGGGGGTACGGGGGCAAGGAAGCAGAAGTCTGCAACTACGGGCACGTGCAGGGGTAACGGCATCTACTGGGACAGGATTAGTGCACAGCGCTAAGGAGGAGAATAGATGACTTGTTTGTTTTTTGGTTACTTTGGTTGCTTTAGTTGATGGTTCTTTGTAAAGTTTGCCACAGTTTTGAATAAAGTTTTTTAAGTTATGAATGTTTAAAGATAAGGCCAAATATTTGCTCTTAAAGAAAAGGGTTGGGAAAAATTCTAGAGCCCTTTGGATGTCTAGGGACTTACAGGGGAGGATTAAGAAAAAAAGGGACGCTTATGCCATATATCAACGGCTAAATACAATAGAATCTTTAGAGGAATATAGAAAGTTAAGAGGTAAAATTAAAAAAGATATTAGGGATGCTAAGAGAGAGCATGAGAAATTCTTGGCCAGTAAAATTAAGGAAAACCCTGAGATGTTCTTTAAATATATTAAGAGTAAGAGGGTAACTAAAGAAAGGGTAGGGCCTATGAGAGACCATGAGGCTAATCTTTGTGTGGAGGCGGAAGATGTTGGGAGGGTTCTTAACGAATACTTTGCATCTTTCTTCACAAAGAAAGGGGCATTGCAGATACTGCTATCGAGGAGGAGTGTGATATTCTGAATGAAATAAATATAGTGAGACAGGAAGTATTAAAGGGTTTAGCAGCTTTGAAAGTAGATAAGTCCCCAGGCCTGGATGAAATGCATTCCAGGCTGTTGAGTGAAGTGAAAGAGGAAATAGCAGACGCCTTGACCATCATTTTCCAGTCCTATTTGGATCTGGGCATGGTGCCGGAGGATTGGAGGACTGCTAATATAGTACCACTGTTTAAGAAGGGAGAAAGGGACAGATCGAGTAATTACAGGCCTGTCAGCCTAACCTCAGTGGTGGGAAAATTATTGGAAAAATCCTGCAAGACAGGATAAATCTGCATTTGGAAAGGCAAGGATTAATTAGGGACAGTCAGCATGTTAAGGGTTTGTTAAGGGAAGATCATGTCTGACTAACCTTATTGAATTTTTTGAGGAGGTAACCAAGAGGGTCGATGTGGGTAGTGTGTACAATGTAGTATATATGGACTTTAGCAAAGCTTTTGATATGGTCCCACATGGTAGACTGGTCATGAAGGTTAAAGCCTATGGAATACAGGGAAAAGTGGCAAGTTGGATCCAAAATTGGCTTGGAGGTAGGAAGCAAAGGGTAATGATTGATGGATGTTTTTGTGACTGGAAAGATGTTTCCAGTGGGGTTCCGCAGGGCTCAGAACTGGGACCCTTGCTTTTTGTGGTATATATCAAAGATTTAGATTTGAAGAAAAGGAATATGATTAAGAAGATGCAGCGACACTAAAATTGGCTGTGTGGTTGATAATGAAGAGGAAAGTCATGGGCTGCAGGAGGATATCAATCTACTGGTCAGATGGGCAGAACAGTGGCAAATGGAATTTAATTCAGAGAAGTGTAAGGTGATGCACTTTGGGAGGGATAATAAGGAAAGGGTACACACTGAGTGGTAGGCCACTTAATAGTGTAGATAAACAAAGGGACCTTGGAGTGCTTGTCCACAGAACTCTTTTTGGGAAAAAAATTTAAACATTAAATCGTGTCCCCCCCCGATCTGGGGGGCGCACAAAACATTTCCAAGGCCCTTTTTTTGTGTGTGTTTTTTTTTTTTTGTTTTCTTTCTAAAGTTTTTTTTTGGGCACTAAAATCATATTTTTTCCTTCAAGTGCCTCCTATAAAAGAGGAGGGGGACACTAAAAACACCGGCAATTAAAACAAATTAAACTTTAAAACATAAAATCAAATTAAAATTTGGTTGCCGGGCGTGATGATGCACTCCAGTCCCTCCGGTGCCCACCTCTCACGGAAGGCCGCGAGCGTACCGGTGGACACCGTGTGCTCCATCTCCAAGGACACCCTGGCGCGGATGTACACGCGGAAGAGAGGCAGGCAGTCAGGTTGAACGACCGCCCGCTGCCTGGACCGGCTGATGGCACCCTTGGCCGTGCCCAGGAGCAGTCCTACGAGGAGGCCCTCGGACCTACCCGCTCCCCTCCGCACAGGGTGCCCAAAGATCAGGAGTGTCGGACTGAAGTGCAGCCAGAATTTCAGGAGCAGACCCTTTAAATAATAAAACAGGGGCTGCAACCTCGTGCATTCGGTAAAAACATGGAACACGGACTCTTCCAGACCGCAGATATTGCACGACACTGCTCCGTGCACCACCCTCCAGGCCTAGTCCCCGATAAATACTAGGAGGTCTCGCGCGTAGATTGCCCTCCATCGGGGACCCCCGCCTCCTCCGGACGGCAAGATGGTACGCCATGGCGTGCCCGGACGGCAGGCGAGGATGGCAAAGTTGAGAGTGTGCAGGAGCAGCCCGTACAGGAAACCCCTCCGCGCGGAACTGAAAGGCACGGAGGGGATTTCCTCGAGGCGGCTCAAGTTGTGAGGCGCCGGCTCCCGAGGGAGGTTCCGGGGTTTGGCGCCGATGAGGAATTCCGTCCAGACGGGGGTCAGTTCGGACGGGATCTCCCCACGTGCTTGAGCCTCCTCGATGCACCTAACGGAGTCAGGGCCCAGAGCTGTTTTTAGCGACTCGATGGCATCGGCCGCGCGGCGGACGTTGGCGGAATTTAGGCGCCGCGCCAGCATGTCTGCCGCCATCCAGCCCGCTCCTCCGCCATCGAGCAGGTCCCTGACCCTGGTCACCTCACCAGCCACAGCCCTCTCGTCCGACCGCCACCTAAAACCTCGGTCGTGGAGGTACGGATTCCCGAGCAGCGGCTCCTGCAGGACAGCCGCCACTCCAGCCAGTGGAGAGCTGCGCTTGGTGGAGACTTTGTTCCAGACCCTGGTGAGTTCCTTGTAAAAGACAGGCAGCTCCTGGAAGGTGGTCATGACGCCCCCCAAGCTCACAAACAGGAGCTGCGTGTCGTAGTTGAGGCCGTGCTGGTGGCGGAAGAAATACGTCGCCAGAGCCCACCACCTAGGAGGGGGCTCAACGTAAAGGTATCTCTGCAGGGTCTGAAGATGGAAAGTCACAAGCTGGGTGCTGACGCACACCAATGACTGACCGCCCTCCCCAAGCGGGAGACTCAAGACCGTGGCAGAGACCCAGTGCTTCCTGTTGTTCCAGAAGAAGTCCACCAGCTTCTTCTGTATCTTGGTGACAAACGCAGGGGGAGGGGTCAAAGTGACCAGCCGGTACCACAACATGGCGGCCACCAGCTGGTTTATGACTAGCGCTCGACCCCTGTAGGACAGCACTCGGAGCAGTCCTGTCCAGCGCCCTAGGCAAGCGGCGACCTTGGCCTCCAGCTCTTGCCAGTTCACCGGTCAGGCTTCCTCGTCGGGGCTAAGGTAGACTCCCAGATAGAGGAGATGGGTCGTGCTCCAGGCAAAAGGCCTGAGCTCCTCCGGCAGGGAGTCCACCCGCCACTGACCCACCAGGAGTTCGGAACATTTCTCCCAGTTGATCCTGGCGGAGGATGCGGCCGAGTAAATCTCCTGGCACTCTCGCATCCTCCGCAGGTCAGCGGGATCCTCTACCGCGAGGAGCACGTCATCGGTGTAAGCCGAGAGGGCGACCTCCACGCCCGGCCCTTGCAGAGCCAGTCCCGTCGACCTCGGCCGCAGGAGGCGCAGGAAAGGCTCCACGCAGATGGCATATAACTGGCCGGATATGGGGCATCCCTGGCGCACCCCTCTCTCAAAGCGAAGGGGCGCCGTCAAGGACCCGTTAACCTTTATCAGACACTCCACGGCGGCGTACAAAAGTCGGATCCGGGCGACGAAATGCGTCCCAAACCCGAAAGCGCGCAGAGTCCCGAACAGGTAGTCGTGATCCACCCTGTCGAACGCCTTCTCTTGGTCGAGAGATAGGAAGGCGACTGACAGATCAGCCTCCTGGGAACAATGGATGAGGTCCCGGACCAGATGGATGTTGTCGTGGATTGTCCGGCCCGGGACCGTGTATGACTGGTCGGGGTGGATCATGTGGTCCAGCACGGCGCCAAGGCGAGCAGACACCGCCCTGGCGAAGATTTTGTAGTCCGTGCTGAGGAGGGAGACCGGGCGCCAGTTCTTAAGGAGGCGGAGATCGCCCTTCTTAGGCAGCAGGACGATGATTGCCCTGCACCAAGAGAGGGGCATCTCCCCGGTCGCCAGACTTTCCCCCAGGACCCGCGCGTAGTCGCCCCCCAGGACGTCCCAGAACGCCCTGTGGAACTCCACGGTCAGCCCGTCCAGCCCCGGGGCTTTTCCCCTCGAGAGCCGGGCGAGGGCGCCGGTCAGCTCCGCCAGGCTTAGCGGAGTTTCCAGATTTTCGGCGCCCTCCGGGCTGACCTTCGGCAGGTCCTCCCACAAAACTCTACACGCTTCCTCGCTGGACGGCACCGGAGAGAACAGAGCCCTGTAATATTCACGGGCCCTGTTGTTGACGCCCTCCGGATCCGAGACGAGAGAGCCGTCGTCGGCCAGCAGCGTCAAGAGCTGCTTACGGACACTCTGTCTTTTTTCCAGCGAGAAGAAGAAGGGGGAGCCGCGGTCCAGATCCCGCAGGAACTGGATCAGCGACCTCACGAACGCGCCTCGGGACCCGATGAGCTGCAGGTCCTTCAGCGCGGCCTTCTTCGCTTCGTACACCGTCTGCAGGGCCGGGTCCTCGACGACTTGACCGAGACGTGACTCCAGTTCGAGTACCTCTTTTTCTAGGCGCCCGACCCTGGCCGCCTGCCTCTTGGTCGACCCCCTCGCGTACTCTTGACAGAACACGCGGACGTGAGCCTTGCCCACGTCCCACCATAGCCTCAAGGAGGGGAAGCCCCCCTGCTTCCTTCTCCAGTCGGACCAGAATCGACGGAACGAGTCCTGGAACCGCACGTCCTCCAGCAGCTGGTTGTTAAAATGCCAGTACGCAGACCCCATCCTCGCGCGGAGCGAATCGAGCTCCGCCCACACCAGGTGGTGGTCCGAACACGGCACCGGCCGCATGGAGGCCGCCGGGATGCAGGAAACGTACGCCCGAGACACGTAAAGGCGGTCGACTCTGGACCATCCTACTCCAGGCCTCACCCAAGTAAAGGCGCTGGAGTCGGGATGGAAATTTCGCCAGACGTCCACCAAGTCGAAGGACCCGACCAGGTCCCTCAACTTCTCCATCGCCGTCATGCTCTGTGGGGCACCGGAGCGGTCCCTCGCCTCGAGGGTGCAGTTAAAATCCCCCCCGAGGACAATGCAGTCGCCGACGTCGACGGAGCCAAGAAGAGCGGACACCTTTTCGAAGAAGCGCGTTTGCTGCGGGCCGGGCTGAGGGGCGTACACGTTCACGAGATGGAGCGGCACGTCCCCCAGGCGAACCGTGACGTGCAGCAAGCGGCCTGGCACGGGCTCCTCGACCCCCAAGATCTCCGGCTGAAATGCGGGGCCAGCAAGATGGCCACCCCACAAGAAGTGGTAGTAAGGTGGCTCATGCGGACCTCTCCTTGCCATTCCAGGAGCCACATGGCTTCATCTCCCGGAACGGTGTGGGTTTCTTGCAGGAAGCACACCGCATATTTCCCCTCCCGCAGGAGCGAAAAATTGTTAAATCTACGGTGTGCCTCTCTGCTGCCGTTGATGTTGAGGCTGGCTATGGTTATCTTCATGACAAAAGCATAGTGCAACCTCTACCTAACCTATTGTGGGGGGCGGAGTGGAGTCGTTTGTTGACCTCCACTCCTTCAGCAGTCCAGCGAGGAACCCTTTGAGCCGGTGCAGCTCAAGGCCTTGCGCCTTTGATAAGGGCCCGCCCACGGCCATGGTTTTAGCGGCGGCGCAGACGGACGCGACGAGCAGCCCCGGCTCAGACCATCTTTCCAGGGCCAGATGGGCTCGGTTGCGGCCATCCTGGCTCTGGACCAAAAAGTCCCAGAGTTCCTTTGCAGGAATGAGGGGGGACTCAGCGGCGGGCACGAGGAGATCCACCACCTCACTGGCGATGGACTCGAGATCTTCTCCCGAGTCCCCCACCGAGTCCCCGTCCCCCTCCGGGAGGTCGCCGCCAGCAGCCGGCCCGTCGACCGCACGAGGTACGGCAAACGGCCCGGCTGCTCCATCCGACCCTGGCTCTGCCCCGATCCCATCCCCAGGATCGTCGGCAGAGGTGTCCCCACTGGGCTCTTTTAAAAGCGGTGCTGGGTCGGGAAGTGGCAGCAGAAGGGGTTCCTCCTCCGCCCCAGGAACCGGGGAGCACGGAGAGACCTGGCCAAAGTAATGTTCCAGGTCCTCCAAGTACCCCAGCTCCAAAGTAGGGGGCGAGGGTTGGTGTTCTTCTCCCTCCCCGCCGCCACCCCCCGGCCCAGTGTGTAGATGTTCTGTAAAATTATTCATAATTTCCGTTTCTTCCGGGCCGAGCAAAACCCGGGGGAAGTTGGTTAATAGCTGGGCGGGCTCAGGTTCGGCCTTTTCGGCCCCACCCGCCTCAGTCCCCGGGATGCTTGACCCGGCGGCAATGCATTCCTCCGCTGGCCTCACGCCCCCCCACGACAGGCAGATCTTCCACGCCATCCCCGGGAGGCAGAGGCTGGGCAGCCTCGACTGTCTCACCCTCCCCGGGGACAGATCCCTCTCGCCTGCGGCGCAGTTTGGGGGCGCTGGTGGGGGACGCGGGACACGCGGCGGGCACCGACTCCTCCACGGAGGGATGTTGTTCCCCCTCCGCCTCATTGGAGCGGCGCCTCCTTTTGTTCCTGGGGGGGCGCGGAGGCAGGGAGACCTCCATGTCTGCCGAGGCCTCCCGCTCCACCCCCCCCTTTTTCTTTTCTTGCCCGCGCCCCTCTGTGATACTGGTCAAGGGCTCGGGCACGGGCTCAGGGCACCCCGCGCTCGCCGATGTCAGGGTTGGGCTGAGCGCGGTGTTCAAGCTGTCTGGCGCACTGAGGGGACCCGCCTCGAGATGTTTCGCCTTCCTCCGCGCCTTCCTTCCGATCAGATGCTCTCCCTCCCCCCCCGCCGGAGGCCGTGAAAACAAAGGCCCCCAACGATGCCCGCGCACCCACAGCTCCCGGCACGCGGACGCTACTAGGGGGAGGGGTGGCGGCGACGCCAGCCTTGGCCGCCTTCGGTGGTATGGCGGCTTTGGAGGCGGGGCAGTTCTTGCAGGCATGGCACCGCACGCCGTCCGACGTCCAAAAGACGCGGTAGGCAGTCCCCTCGTACACCACATTAAAATTGCCCTCTGTCGTCTCTTCCCGCGCCAGCCGGACAAAGAGCTGGCGGCGGAAGGAGAACACGTGGCGCAGGCTGCTCTCCCTGAGGCCGAGCGATATGGGGTTGATCCCCGACCTTACCTCCCCCAGTTGTTGTAGATGAGGGAGGAGGAGCTCAGTGGGAACAAAGGGCGGGACGTTCGACACGATGACCCTCTGCGCGGTGGCCTCGAGAGGATCCACCGGCAGGAACGTCCCGCCCACCGTGAGCCCCTTTTTGAGGGCCAGGGACACCGCCCGCTCCGACCCCAGGAAGAACACGGCCTTCCCAGACATCTTGGAGGCTGCGACAATGGCCGAGGGGCCGACTACCCCAGCCATCGCCCGCACGCACTCCTCGATGGTCATTGTGGGGTGAGTGTAGCTCTTGACCCCGTGTTTTATTGTTATAAGTCTGAATGGTGGCAGGGCAGCAGGAGGCGCCGTGGATGTGGACGCTGCCTGCGCGTACGTCTTAGCTGGCCCTGCCACCGGCGTAGATGGGGTCGCCATCACGGGGTCCCTTTAAGGGCTGCACCCACCCCAAAGTCACAGGCCTTAATGGTCTTTAATTGGCCTCGTTGGTTTTTTGAGCAGAGGGAGCTCTTAATGGGGCACACCTCTCCCCTAGTTAACGAATGGGGAGGGGCCTTGTTCCCTCTGCTCAGTTGTCTTAATTGTTTTTAAAAATTAGGAGGAAAGGGCTCTCAGAGAGAGAGGGGAGAGACAGAGAGAGAGAGATAGAGAGTGGGGGGTGGGAAAGAGGGAAGCTGCGAGGGCAGGTCTCCCCTCACAGCAATGGGTGGGTGTTTCTTGGGGTGCACTCCCCAGATGGCAAAAAACACAGTCTTTGTAGAATGGTCTTCGGGTGGGGGGAGAAGATGTCTTCACCTAGGGTAGCTGAAGCCACCCAGGCACACACTCCCAACGATGTTTAATAGGGTGATTAAAGATTCTTCAGCCAGGTAGCTCCAGCTATCCCAGGCTAGGCAATGGGGGAGGGGTGCTTCAGTGGTGTGTGGGGCCCAGCTGTAAGCAAAACCCCCACACACACTTCCACACACACACACCCCCCGCGATGTTCCGGCCCTCAAGTTGCCTTCTTTCCTCCCCCCACCGATACAACAAAGTCTTTCGGGGAACGCACCAAAACACACCCACCTGTCGAAGATTGTAGAAACGACTCTCCCTCCTTCCACACTGGATGGTGTTTTCTCAGGTTGTTCTTTTCCCCCTCTCTCCAACTCTCTGTAGTTGTAATAAATAATACATTTTCAACTCTCCTCCTCTCCCTCTGGATGTTGAGTTGCAGTAAGCCAGCCCTCTCCTCCTCTTCCTGGGCTGTTCTCAGGGCTCACTCCAGGCCCTCCAGACAGGAGCAAAAGCAGGGAGTTCCTTCTCTCTCAGCAGCACAGCTCCAACTGAATAGGCCACGCCTCCAAAGCTCTACCATTGGTCCATAGATCCCCTGAAAGTGCAGGCCAGGTGGATAAGGTGGTTAAGAAGGCATACGGAATGCTTGCCTTTATTGGCCGAGGCATAGAATATAAGAGCAGGGAGGTTATGCTTAAATTTTAACACTTTGGTTCGGCCACAGCTGGAGTATTGCGTGCAGTTCTAGTCACCGTATTATAGAAAGGACGTGATTGCCCTAGAAAGGGTGCAAAGGAGATTTGCTAGGAAGTTTGTGGAATGGAGAATCTTAGTTATGAGGACAGATTGGATAGGCTGGGGTTGTTCTCATTGAAACAGAGGAGGTTGAGAGGAGACCTCATTGAGGTGTACAAAATATTGAGGGGCCTGGATATAATGGATTAAGGATCTATTTCCATTGGCGGAGGGGGCTATGATGAGGGGGCATAGTTTTAAGGTGGTTGGTGGAAGGTTTAGAGGGGATTTGAGGGGGTGCTTCTTTACGCAGAGGGTTGTGGGGATCTGGAACTCACTGCCTGGAAGAATGGTGGATGCAGAAACCCTCACCACTTTTAACAGATGGTTGGATGGGCATTGCAGGGTTATGGACCGAGAGCTGGTAATTGGGATTAGACTGGATGACCTTTTGTTGGGCGAAGCAGATATAATGGGAAGTACTGCAGGGAATAGAATATGGCCAGAGTGATCTCCTGGACTAGTTTCAATTGCCTGGGTGGATTTAAAATCATGAAAGGGATAGACAAGATAGAGGCAGAGAGGTTGTTTCCACTGGTTGGGGAGACTAGAACTAGGGGGCACAGCCTCAAAATACGGGGGAGCCAATTTAAAACCGAGTTGAGAAGGAATTTCTTCTCCCAGAGGGTTGTGAATCTGTGGAATTCTCTACCCAAGGAAGCAGTTGAGGCTAGCTCATTGAATGTATTCAAGTCACAGATAGATAGATTTTTAACCAATAAGGGAATTAAGGGTTACGGGGAGAGGGCGGGTAAGTGGAGCTGAGTCCACGGCCAGATCAGCCATGATCTTATTGAATGGCGGAGCAGGCTCGAGGGGCTAGATGGCCTACTCCTGTTCCTAATTCTTATGTTCTTATGTTCTTATGAATTTGCCTATTTGGTGCTGAAATTAGTATGTCATCCAAATAACATACGACCTCTTCAATACCTTGCAAAATCTGGTTCATCACCCCTTGGAATATGGCAGGGGTGGAAGACACTCCAAACGGTAGCCTATTAAATTGATATAGGCCTAGATGGCTATTTATAGTCAAACATGACTTGGACTCCTCATCTAGTTCAAGCTGTAAGTAGGCATTCGTAAGATCCAGTTTTGAGAAGATCTGACCACCTGTTAGTGTTGTGAACAAATCTTCTATAATCGGCAATGTATTGGGGACATTACCCTCTGGAACCTGGTTTACGGTTACTTTATAATCACCACACAATCTTACCTTACCATCGGACTTAGGTACAACAACAATGGCTGTAGCCCAATTACATCGGTCTATCTTACAAATAATGTTCTCAGTCTCTAGTCTTTTGAGTTGTTGCTCAACTTTCTCCTTGAGTGCATACGGTACGGAACGTGGCTTGTAGTAAACTGAGCTTCTGTACCCTGACACTCACCTTGAAGCCTTGGATCGGACTGCCCATTTCGCGGAATACCTTCGGATACTTCTTGATAACCTCATCCGTTGATGAAAATCTCGCTTCCACACAGAAAATTTTATTTCAATCCAGCTTCAGTGAGCTTAATCAATTTCTTCCTAGTAAGGCAGACTTGTCTCCTTTCACTACTATTAGAGGCAAGTTCTGAAATTGATCTTTATATTTCACCGGTACGGTGATACGACCTACCACAGGAATTTTCTCTCCCGAGTAGCCTCGCAGCTCTATCTTGGATTTCTCCAGTTGGAAATCACACAATTTGTCGCGGTACAGTGACTCCGGTACTACACTCACGGATGCACCCGTATCAATTTCCATTGGTATCTTGAATCCCGCAACATATATGTGGATTTTGATGCTTCCCAAATCGCTGTCCATTAACCTCGTGCTCCTGATGACATGTAACTCTAACATCTCCTCGTCCTGTTGTTGTTCTTCCATGCTATGTAGTCTCTGGGGATTTCTACTCATAGCTTTGAACACTGGACTCATAGCTTTAAAAGCTGATTTAACCTTCGGTCGACATGACTTCGCAAGATGCCCAGTCTTTCTGCAGAAGAAACACTCTGCCTTCACGTATGGACAACTTTGAGCAATGTGTTGTCTCAGGCACCTACAGCACGACTTCAACGCTCTGTTAGAATTTCCAGTTTCTGAGACTTTTGGCCATGCCCGTCTTTTACTTTGAACCTGCAGGTGATTTACCTCGGTTGACTGACGACCGTAATCATTATTTAATTCTCGGGAATATTGTTCGGCCATGCTCATCGACCTCGCTATCTGACAAGCAATCTCAAAAGTCAAGACATCCGTCGTCAATAACTTCCTTCTGATCGCATCATTTTTCACCCCACAAACAAAACGATACCGTAATGCTCGGTTTTGAAAGCTTCCAAAATTACAGTGCATCGATAGCTTTTTTAATGCTATGATGTAATCACCGATACTTTCATCAGCCTTTTGATTCTGAATCCCGAAACGATAGCTTTCAGCAATTTCTAATGATTTGTATTATAGTGCTGCTCGAGCTTAGTTAAAATCTCTTTGTGTCCTTTGGCTCGTCAGGCACAAGCAGATTTACAAGGGTTTCATATAATACCGGACCTGCCTCCGATAAGAAGATCGCTCTCTTATGTTCTAACACAGTCTGGTTCTGGACTGCATTGTCTGGAACTTCGATTATGTTATTTGCAATGAAATACATTTCTAGCCGATCCACATGCGCTTTAAAATGTTTCCGGTCGTGTCTATATTCACCCAAATGTCCCAATAAACCTGCTATTTTAATATCTAGCTGTTCACACTGTGTGCTGTATTTTACCTCGGATTTTGTAGCTTTTTTCCAAAGACAGAAATTTCCAAAGATCTCTGTCGGATAGCTGAATCCTTCACCAACAAAATTTTAGCTTTAAATCATCCAAAAAATCTCATCTCATCGCCCAAAGTGATATATTCACAGAGCACAAGCACACACAGCTCCTAACATGGAGGCAGCTCTCTCGGAAGTCTCCGGAAACTGCCTAGTTCTGTTTAATGATTAACTATGCACTTGCAGTACACAATACGTCCACATCCACAGTGTGGAGCTACAAACATTACAAGCTTACAGACATTACAGTGGGAAAGCAGCGGGCCGTGTGGGTTGAGGACCTTCAGCTGGGGGCGAGCAGTGGCTGCAGTTGACGTCGAGGAGAATCGGGAGAAGGTTATACTGGATGGTAAAAGAAGAAGACTCCGATTTGTCTGCTGCCTTTTCAAACTTGGAGATTTTAAAAGGTTTCCCTGCACTTTATGTCTGATTTTCGACAATAAGAAAATCGCTGGAAAAAGGTAAAGATTTGTTCTTCTTTTGCCAGCATTCATTTATCATCACAGGAGCATCAGTATTGGTAAATTTATATTTATTTTTTATTTTATAACTGCATATAGTTAGTATTCACTTTTTAAATTACCTTAAAGTTGATTGATAAGAGACAGGGAGTCCCTTCGGCTGGATAGGAGCAGTCCAGCACGGATTTCTCTCACTGCAGTTAAGGCGTTTTCCTACGCTGCTTCTAGGGTCTGTGCGGTGGTTTAAAAATTTTCATTGGTGGGGAAAGTTTGTCTTATGCACAGAGATACCGTGCAACCTTCTTTTACAGGTACACCAGCGGCAGAATGTTTGGCACCAAACATTCTGGCGCTTGTAGTAGATGCCGGCATCCCGACATAGGGGAATCTTTGAACTGAGCTTCGGCGCCAAAAAATTCACTGTGGGGCAAAATTGGGTCCTAAAATCGGCTGTGTGGTTGATAATGAAGAAGAAAGCTGGGGACTGCACGAAGATATCAATCAACTGGTCAGGTGGGCAGAACAGTGGCAAATGGAATTTAATCCAGAGAAGTGTGAGGTAATGCATTTGTGGAGGGCTAACAAGGAAAGGGAATACACATTAAATGGTAGGGCACTGAGAAGTGTAGAGGAACAAAGAGACCTTGGAGTGCATGTCCACAGATCCCTGAAGGTAGCAGGCCAAGTAGATAAGGTGGTTAAAAAGGTATGCCGAATGCTTGCCTTTATTAGCCGAGGCATAGAATACAAGAATGGTGGGATATGATTGAACTATATAAAATACTAGTTAGGCTACAGCTGGAATACTGCGTGCAGTTCTGGTCACCACAGTACGGGAATGACGTGATTGCATTGGAGAGGGTACAGAGGAGATTTAAGAGGATGTTGCCAGGAATGAAGAATCTTAGCTATGAGGACAGATTGGGTAGGCTGGGTTTATTTTTCTCAGAACAAAGGAAGCTGAGGGGAGACCTCATTGAGGTGTATAAAATTATGATGGGCCTAGATATTGTGGATAGAAAGGGCCTATTTCCCTCAGCAGAAGGGTCAACAACCAGGCGGCATACATTTAAAGTAATTGGTAGAAAGTTTAGAGGAGATTTGAGTGGAAATGGCTTCATGCAAAGGGTTGTGGAGGTCTGGAACTTACTGCCTGAAGGGCTGGTAGAGGCAGAAACCTTCACCACATTTAAAAAGTACTTGAATGTGCACTTGAAGTGCCGTAACCTACAGGGTTATGGACCTAGAGCTGGAAAGTGGGATTAGGCTGGATCATCATCATCATAAGCAGTCTCTCGAAATCGAGGAAGACTTGCTTCCACTCTAAAAGTGAGTTCTTAGGTGACTGAACAGCCCAATACGGGAATTACAGTCTCTGTCACAGATGGGACAGACAGTCGCTGAAGGAACGGGTGTGTGGGGAGTCTGACCCGCCGCACGCTCTCCTTCCGCTGCCTGCGCTTGCTTTCTGCATGCTCTCGGCGACGAGACTCGAGGCGCTCAGCACCCTCCCGGATGCTCTTCCTCCACTTAGAGCGGTTTTTGGCCAGGGACTCAGTGGGCATGTTGCATTTTATCAAGGAGTCTTGGAGGGTGTCCTTGAAACGTTTCCTCTGCCTCACCTGGGGCTCGCTTGCCATGTATGAGTTCCGAGTAGAGCGCTTGGTTTGAGAGTCTTGTGTCAGGCATGCGAACAATGTGGCCTGCCCAACAGCTGGATAGCCTCTTGTTGGCCGGCACAGAAACAATGGGCCAAAATGGCCTCCTTCCATATTGTAAACGTCTATATTTCTATGATTCTATGAAGCATAGGGCGCATTCAACTTGGAATATATTTCAAATTTTAAAATGGCATACTTCCCCAGCATTATATATCCGCAGCATTATCAATCACATGATATGAGTGCACTATGCTGAATATGTTGGAAATACTTCACAAGAACAATGTTTATGTAGATTAAATAATTTGTCTGCTGCAAATTGCAATATCAAAGTGATTCGGGAGTATTAGCTTTATTTGCAACCTGAAATTGTAGGGTGAAATATGTATTCATGCACATTATGAAATTTCACAACCTGATCATAATCTCAACATGAACTATCCAAAAATCTATTGATCGCTGTCGTGAATATACTCCACAACTGAGGATCCACAGCTCTCTGGGCAGTTGCGCATGCGCACACACAAAAAAAAACCATTTGCACATGCGCAGTTGAAAGTATAAAAAAAATAGCACGTGTGGGGACTGTGTGGATCACTATTGAGAATCTATTGATGGCAGAGGTGGATCCGCAGGTTGGAAATACAGCTTCGATCACGAGATGGCTGCAATGGAAGGGCGCAGAGAAAGTGAAAGGGCCAGGGATGGAGAAGGGGAAACCGTAAGGGCGAAGAGATTTCTCGCGGAAAAAATTGAGCCCCTGGTAGACTTAATTGAGAGTAGATGGGGAGTTCTTGAGAACAAGGGGAGCTTCGGTGAAAATAAGCTTAAACCATCTGCACTCGCAAAAGTTTGGGACCAGGACACAGTCGAGTTTAATGGAATGTCCAAGACCTTGAGAACTGGTGCGCAGCTGAAAAAGAATTGGCAGGACCTCAGACAAGCAGTGACTGTAAGTAATACGTTAAACTTACATTTATTTGAGCTTTTAAATATATGTATATTTATGCACTGCAATAACATCTGTAAATGTGATCCATGTGTGTGTGCATGTGTGTGTGTGTGTGTGTGTGCGTGTGTGTGCGCGTGTGTTCAGAAGGACCCTCTCTTAAAAAGTTCAATTTTCATCTTTGCAGAAGATGGTGTCACAGATCAATCGAGAACGGTCACAAACTGCAGGAGATCCGCCAAGTAGGCTGCAACTAACAGCCGTGGAGCAGAGGATAGTGTCAATGATTAAATGTCATAGGAAAAGACCAACAATCAATGTGGAAGCTAGTCCCAGTTTTCCATTAGAGGGTAAGCCCTGCAAATTGCACAGTCTGGGTGGCTAAATGTTACATACTGCATGTGCTTCCTACGCTTCTCCTTTCTTAATGCTGTTAATCAAGCATCTCTCTTTTGTTTCGCAGAGGTTGAGCATCAAGAGGAGACAGAAGGTGCATCTGAAGTTGAAGGAGAGAATGTTCAAGAAAACGCCATGCCAGATATTCCAACTCAGGACAGTGATGTGCAGCAAGAAGTCATGGACGATGAGATGGTTACCCTGGATTTGGAAGTGCTGAACCCCCGAGGATTCCAAGCCCTTTCATGAGTGAATCAAGCGAGAGGACTTTTCTAGGTGTGACGTCTGAGGCTGCGGGTACAAGTGTGTCATAGCAAGCGAGACGTCATAGGAGGGGGAGCTCCAGACCTGTCAAGGCATCTGAAGGGCATTTTCAGCATGCCTATTTTCTGCTCTATGACAAATCCGTTGGAAATGTGGCTTTCATTGTATCTCTCGTGGGCCTCAGTACTTGGTCTCCTCAAGGGTGTCATAAGCCACGTCTTCAATTGATAGCGCTTATCGCCAAGCAGCCAGCCGGAAAGTCTGTTTGGAGCAGCGAAGAGCTGAGGGAGGGTGGACTGGCGAAGGATGAAAGAGTCATGGCAGCTGCCAGGGAATTTGGCATACACATGCATGATGATCTTCCAATGGTTACAGATGAGCTTCACATTGAGGGAGTGAAAGCCCTTCTGGAGTACAAAGACTCCTCGGTTATAATGGGGTACCTTGATGACCACATGTGTGCAGTTGATGATGCCCTACACCCGTGGGAAGTTAGCCAGAGTGGCAAAGCCAAGCACCTGCTCAGTAGCACTGGCTTCATCAGTGGTAAAGTTGATATAATTCTCTGATTTGTCAAAGAGGGCAACAGTGACCTGTGTGATGCATCTGTGGGCAGCCAACTGCAAGATGCCGCAAATGTCTGCTGCAGATCACTGGAAGGAGCATGAGGCAAAGAAGTTGAGAGTGCTAGTGACTTTGACAACCACTGGTAAGGTGTGTCCACCCACTCCAATGGGCTGCAGGTCTTGCTCGAGCAATGTGCAAATGTCTGCAATAACCTGGCACAATAGTCTGAGCCTCCTTTGGCGCTGCTGCTCAATCACGTTGAGGAAGGTCATCCTCTGCCTGAATATCCTATGTTGTAGTTATTGCCTCCAGCAAGGTGCAGCCTCTGTTCTGTGCAGTATCAGGTGGTTGAGGAGAATGTTATTGGTGCTGATGGTGTACCTGGTGTTGCTGCTGTTGGGGCTCATCGTGGTCCGATTCGCCTGCACGAACCCCAAACAATTACAGCCTATGTATTAAACATAGAAACATAGAAAATAGGTGCAGGGGTAAGCCATTCGGCCCTTCGAGCCTGCACCACCATTCGGAGAACATAGGGCATCTTGTGGGGATGAGCGGGGAGAATATCCAACAATCTCGATTGCTCCTGGAAGCCTTTGGTGGGGTGAAGGCAGAGTTGAGGGGACTGTCATTACAGGTGGAAAGACTTTCAGGATGGTTGAACGAGGTAGTCTCAGCAATAGGCGGGTTCACCCAGGTTTTC